>NW_024395945.1:0-103158 GCF_016617805.1 Bactrocera tryoni | reverse complement strand
AATTTTATACTCGCAACAAAGTTGCTATGAGAGTATTATAGTTTTGTTCACATAACGGTTGTTTGTAAGTCCTAAAACTAAAAGAGTCAGATATAGGTTATATATACCAAAGTGATCAGGGTGACGAGTAGAGTTGAAATCCGGATGTCTGTCTGTCCGTCCGTGCAAGCTGTAACTTGAGAAAAAATTAAGATATCATGATGAAACTTGGAACACGTATTTCTTGGCTTCATAAGAAGGTTACGTTCGAAGATGGGCAAAATCGGTCCACTGCCACGCCCACAAAATGGCGAAAACTGAAATCCTATAAGTGTCCTAACTAAGCCATAAATAAAGATATTAAAGTGAAATTTGGCACAAAGGATCGCATTAAGGAGGGGCATATTTGGACGTAATTTCTTTGGAAAAGTGGGCGTGGCCCCGCCCCCTACTAAGTTTTTTGTACATATCTCGAAACTACTATAGCTATGTCAACCAAACTCTATAGAGTCGTTTCCTTCAGGCATTTCCATATACAGTTCAAAATGGAAGAAATCGCATAATAACCACGCCCACCTCCCATACAAGGTTATGTTGAAAATCACTAAAAGTGCGTTAACCGACTAACAAAAACGTCAGAAACACTAAATTTACGGAAGAAATGGCAGAAGGAAGCTGCACCCAGGCTTTTTAAAAATTGAAAATGGGCGTGGCGCCGCCCACTTATGGACCAAAAACCATATCTCAGGAACTACTAGACCGATTTCAATGAAATTCGGTATATAATACTTTCTTAACACCCTGATGACATGTACGAAATATGGGTGAAATCGGTTCACAACCACGCCTTCTTCCAATATAAAGCTATTTTGAATTCCATCTGATGCCTACTCTGTATAATACGAGTATAAACATTAGGAACCAATGATGATAGCGGAATAAAACTTTACAAAAATACGGTATTTGAAAAATATGTAAATGACGATAATGAAATCTCGATTATCACTTTATCATGCGAGAGTATAAAATGTTCGGTGACACCCGAACTTAGCCCTTCCTTACTTGTTAGTTTAATAAACCCTCAATGCACTAGATTTGCGCTAGATCCTGCAAAGGAATTAACTTCAAAATATTTCTGGTATTATCTTCCTTCGTCAGTCCGTAAAATTTTAATTCACGCTCCTGATGTTATTCATTATGCACCAGTTTCAATTATAGAGCTCTCATACGAATCTGCTGAGTCAAGCAATAAGGACGTTAAGATGTATCGACTCCATCATACATGAAAGAACTAACGGATCGCTACAAATCAGGACTTGCTTTTGAGCTTATATCCTTTCATCACCAGTCAAAGAAACTATCATGCAAAAGTAAATCAATTTTATTAAATTCAGTTTTTGATTTGGTTGAATAATATTCAAAAAAATCCTTTTTTCGTTTATCAAATTTTTTAATTTAATATAATAATTAAAATTTGTTACCAATGGGGGGGTAGCGGAGTGGAAAACGGGAGAGGGAGATTTTAAAAAGCTTTGGGAAAAGTTTGACTTTTATATTATATATGCAGTGGAAGTATTTTTGGCCGCTGATTCCATACAAGACCGACCAGTGTGCACTGGGAGGAAAAAGCCACAACCACATGACCTAGATCACATACATATGTACATACACAAATTGCTCCCAAAAAATTGTCCCCAAAACCCTGTCGGAAATACGTATGAGTGAGTTTGTATCGTGCCTATCAGTGTTTATATATATTATATAGACATATTCATATGTTTTTCAAATAAAAGAAAATAGATTCGCAAAAACTAAGAATATAGATAAATTTGCGGTTCTAAACCATCCTGTTAGAATAAAAGAAAAACCGTTGCCAAACTGTTTCGTGTATTCGATTTATTTCCCATTAAAACCGGGACAAATCAATATGAAACAAAACAGTTTGAGTAATACATACGTATAATAAATAACGGATTGCCGATAATGCTTTCCGGTTGTGTGAAACATACAAGTATTTCAACAACAACAAATCTTTCAAGTATTTGCAAGGTGCCTCATTTCAACAGTTACTCCTTTATAATTTAATCAAGTATAAGCAGGACTGCTTAAAATAAACTAAAGGCAAATCACAAGCAGACTAAAGGGGAAAAATATTTGAACTTAAAAACATGCCATACATGTACATATGTGGCAAATATAATTTTATCTATATCATATACATACATCCATATATATCTAAAATACAGTTATATACAATATAATGCGCAAAGAGTGAAACTTGCTCTTTATAAAACATACTTATAACAGTGTAACAACATATACAGGCGTAAGAGTAAACTCTCTACATTTACTTATATACATACATACATATATCGAGAACAAAGTGTCTGTTAATTTTCTTTTTGCGGCCTATGCGTACTGCGAACTTATATACATATGTACACGCGTACTTATGCAGAAGTACATACGGGCGTATTACATATAAGTACATACATACATACGCGGAAACACCACATCTGAAAAAATATACCCCGTGTACAATTTAAATAAAATAACAATTTTCCCAATTAAAAAAAAAAAATTAATACTGATATCAGTACGTTTTTAAGCGGCGGAAAATTTATTATAATAATATAATCAAAAATTTCTGCAATCGTGTGTCGTCACATACATATGTAAATACGCATATTACTTCAAAGTCCACATTGGCATATATCCCGCAATACCCCTTGGTTTTTGATCAACAAAAACAAGCAGGATTGTGTACAACATACTAAAGTGTAATACATACTATGTACATACATGCATATGTACAAAGTGCAGTGATCTCTAAAACGAGCTCTCATTTGCGAATAACAAAATAAAAGGACCATAAATATATATGCGTACACATACAAATATATACAAAAAAATTATTTGGTTTTGCGCTTAATAACAAATAATTTAATAAAATTAAATCGAAATTAAATTGAATACTATTGAATTACACAATTCGAAACAAAAATAAAACAACTCTTATTTGCCTTACAAGAGTTGTCGGTTATGCAAAATCGCCATTATACGCGGCTATTAAAAGCGTTTTGGTTTACTAATTTATTTAAAAACTTTTATTCACGTAAAAGAGTTCTCGTCTGAACATACATACATGTGTATATACGAAATCTGTGGTGAAATTCATCAATAATTTCAGCATATAATTTATTTATCTGTTTATCGATTTTCCTTGAAACTCTTACTTACAAACGAGTCTTCTTGTCGAAATATTGCATCTACAACTTTATAATACCAATCAAGTTTTTATTGAAAATTTTTGTTTTCTATTCGTCACATTTTTTAAAAGAGCTCAGACTCAAAAGAATCTAAACCAAGTCAGTTACTAAAAGTCCCAAAGATGATTTCTGACGAAAAAAGTCCATGTACACCTGCAGAAGCTACACGCTCGAAGCAAGGTGCTACAAAACAAAAAAGGGGGAAAGACATATCATACTCTAAATTCATTTCTGAGAGTAACTGTCTAATAAAATATTGCAATCGATTTGCTTCTTCACCGATTCAAGAAAATTCTGAATCTGCGCTAGAAATAAAAAGCCAAACAATTGAAAATTTTTGGACACGTCTCT
Organism: Bactrocera tryoni; assembly: GCF_016617805.1. NCBI lineage: Eukaryota > Metazoa > Arthropoda > Insecta > Diptera > Tephritidae > Bactrocera > Bactrocera tryoni. The sequence continues at coordinate 99,559 of NW_024395945.1, read as the reverse complement.
AGGCTGCATATGACGCAATTGTAGATACTGACGATTCAGATCTACCAGAAAACTTTAAATCTTCTGCTTACGCCAACTTTTAAAACTGCTTAGACCAGTATGAAGACACATAAATTATGATCGCAGATTAGCTAAAATTAATTAAAGCAGTTGCACCTACTCCACCTCCGAGAGTAGAGCTGCCACAAATTCAAAATCAAGAGGCAAGTTCGGGTATCCGCCTCAAGGTGCCCGCTTGTGACACTGAAATTTTCCATGGTGGTTATGAACAATGGCCGTCCTTCCGGGACATGTTCACAGCTGTTTACATAAACCATCCGAAATTATCAAATGCTCAAAAGTTGTATCACCTCAGATACAAAACAAAAGGTCAAGCAGGCGTCATCGTAAAACAGTGCGCACTAAATAACAACAATTTCCATATGGCTTGGGAAGCTTTGAGATCAAGGTACGAAAACGAACGAATACTGGTAGATAAGCAAATAACGATATTAATGAACTTGCCTAAGATTCAAAAGGAAACCAGTGAAGAATACATGAAACTTCAATCCACTGTTTCCAACTGTTTGTCGGTTTTAGCGACACAAAACGTTCCCACAGACAATTGGGACCCAATTCTGGTAAATACTATATGCACCGCCGCATTGTCAAAAAAATCGTTATTGCAATCTCTTTCATCAAGGAAAAAATGCCCCACGTGGCAGCAAATAAAGATTTCCTAACTACCCAGTATGAAATCGCTGAAAGAGTTGATAAAAAGATAATTAAACCAAGAGGTATTTCCCATGACCTTGATAGAAGCTTCCAAAGATCCCAAGCCAGTAGCAACAACAATTCAAATAGAAGCTTCTTCAAAAATCAAACGTTCACATCTGAACAATACAAACAAACGTCATGCGAATTGTGCACAGGGGGACATAAACTTAAATCTTGCGAGAAATATAAGAAATTTAATATAATTGACCGAAACAATTTTGTAAAGTCAAAAAGACTTTGCACAAACTGCTTATCACGTGCACACATGCTTAAAAATTGTGGAAGCAAATTTAATTGCGTTTATTGCCATAAACGACATCATTCGATGTTACACATTACCAATTTTTCCAGCTCACCCCAAAACAGCGCAAACATAAAAAGAGCAACAGGTTTAGTTGCAACAACAAATTCAGAAAACTGCCAAAAAGCACCATGTTGCTCAAAGGCGTTAAAAACCCAAACGCTACATTGCGAAAACAACAGTAGAGTACTACTACCTACAGCAGTCGTCTCCATCGAACACCGAGGAGAGCTGTTTAAACTCAGGGCCTTAATAGACCATGGATCACAACGATCATTTATTGCGTCTAGAACACAAAATAGGCTACAACTGCCTACAAAATTAGCCAATTTTGAAATTACGGGAATGGGCGGAAGAGTAGTTCAAAACTCCAATAAAATCTGCCCCATTACCCTAATTTCCCCCCAAGCGGATAAGCGCATTCAAGCAGAAGCTATTGTCTTACCGCAACTAACAAACATGCTTCCAAGCTATCATATAAATAGCAAGCATTGGCAAAAGGTTTCACACCTTAAGTTAGCAGACCCCAACTGCAACACTCCCGCTCAAATAGATCTTCTATTAGGCAGCGATTTCATACCACAGATAATACTCGAAGGTATCGTGAAAATTACAAAAACACTTCTGGCACAAAATAACATTTTCGGATGGGTCCTAAGTGGACTAGTTGCGGAACCGGTTGCCACGATGACAACTAAGGTTGAGGAAATCTCTAACGAATACCTAAATTCGCAATTAAGGAAGTTTTGGGAGTTAGAAGGAACTCCCCCCCGTATCAATCACAACTCCTGAAGATCGGTACATTGTGAGGATTTTTATAAAACCACAACTACTCGATCGGATGATGGCCGGTACGTTGTACGACTACCACTAAAGCCAGAATTTCCCCGCACACTCGCCTTAGGTCATTCCCGCACCTCTGCTATCCAACAGTTTTTAAGTATGGAAATAAACCTACTTAAAAAAGGCGAGCTGAAACCAGAATATGATAGAGTCGTAGAAGAATACCTCCATTTAGACCATATGGAGGAAGTCAGCGCTGGCGAAAAAATCATACAAAGTAAATACTACTCGTTTTATTTGCCACATCATGCAGTAGTAAAGCCAGACAAAAAAACCACAAAGGTAAGAGTTGTGTTCAATGCGTCAAAATCCACTAGTTCAGGAAATTCCCTAAATGACATTTTATTTACGGGACCAACGCTTCAGCCAGACCTAATGCTGCTTATCTTAAATTGGCGTATCTTCAAATACGTATTCAACAGGGACGTCGAGGAAATGTATAGACAAATAGTCGTACATAAAGACGATCAAGATTTTCAACGAATTATTTTCAGAAAATCACCCCTAGTCCACTACGCGACTTTAAGCTAAAAACAGTTACCTTTGGCGTCAACTGTGCTCCATACTTAGCCATTCGAACACTGCACGAATTGGCAGAGAACACCAAGTCAGAATTTCCTCTGGCAACCCAGGTGCTAAAAACGTAAACGTATATTGACGACATTTTGTCTTGAAGTCACATTCTTCCACAAGCATACGAATCCTTATCACAGGTTATGAGAGCCCTCAAATCCGCAGGGTTTCCACTGAAAAAGATTAGTGCTAATCATTCCGATATAGTAAAACATATACCGAAAGAAAAGTTGTTGGATACTAATTTCCTTAAATTCGAAAAGGAAAGCACAACAAAGACTCTGGGGATTCAATGGAATGCAATATCTGACCAGTTTTCATACACTACCGAGTCAATATCTGCATTATCCGCCATTACAAAACGCCAAATTCTATCCTCTGTGGCAAAACTTTTCGACCCCGCAGGATGGCTTTCGCCAATTATGATACAAGCTAAAATTCTGATACAAGAATTATGGCTAGATGGGACCGATTGGGACGAACAAGTAAAACCACTTCGTTTAGAAAAGTGGTCACAGTTCGCGAGCAATCTAAACGATATCTCACATATACAAATCCCACGGTGGGTAAACTACTCCCTCAAACACAAAGTCGAATTACACGGCTTCTGTGACGCCTCTGAGAGGGCATACTGTGCCACTATATATGTGCGAACACAAAGCGATAACGCGACCACAAGCCACTTATTAGTAGCTAAGGCTAAAGTGGCTCTTCTAAAAACGCTAAGTCTACCTCGACTTGAGCTCTGTAGCGCCCTACTACTCTCAAAATTGGTTTCCATGGTACAGACCCACTTAAACATGAAGAAATACAGATTGCATCTCTGGTCCGATTCTGAAATCCTTCTAGCCTGGTTGGAAAAACCACCACATGCATGGAAAACGTACATTTCTAATCGTACGTCACAAATAATTGACCTAGTGGGATCAGCCACTTGACGACACGTAGCCAGTGCTGACAATCCTGCCGATTTAGGTACAAGAGGGTGCAAGCCGATGCATCTTGCCACCACCACCCTCTGGTGGAATGGCCCCCGATGGTTAACAGAATCTCCCGATTATTGGCCAAAATCGCCCATGCGCAATATAATTGCCCCAGAAAGTCGAAAAATCGACTGCTTTCACGCAACATTGGATGATAATGACATCATTGAGCGATTTTCATCGTTCCCTCGTGCCCTTCGAGTTTTCGCCTACATGCTAAAGTTCGTAGAGCGACTCAAAAATAAAATTAAGGGAATTCACCCAGAATCTAACCAATGCGATACGTTAACGCACCTAGAACTCCAAAAGGCAAAGGTCGCACTAATCGCATCCGATCAAATGCGCTACTTCAGCCGCAATATCTCATTATTAAGAGAATCAAAACCCATTGATAAAAGGAGTTCAATCTTGGTTATTAACCCATTCTTGGACACGAAAGGTCTGCGTCGTGCGAATGGTAGGCTTGCTAACTCAAGCCTGACGTACAACGAACGCCACCCTCTAATTATAGCAGAGAAATCCCAACTTGCCACATTACTCCTCAATTATATCCACTTACTCATGCTTCACGCTGAGCATCGCCTAATGCAGCATATAGTCCGTCAAGAGTTATATATTCCCCGTCTTAAGCCCCAGAAAAAAATGCATTTTCATGTGCAAAATCTGCACTATGCACAAGCAGAAGTTGCGAACACCGATTATGGCAGCACTTCCACCGGAACGCTGCAACTTCGCTCTGCCTTTCACAGTTACAGGTGTCGACTTTGCTAGGCCTTTTCAGATAAAGGCCTCCATGCTAAGGTTCCCCACTCTAATGAAAGGCTATGTGGTTGTTTTTGTCTGTTTTACGACAAAAGCAGTGCACCTAGAGCTGTGTACGAATCTGACAAAGGAGGCTTTTCTCGCGGCATTCGCTCGCTTCGTCGGACGACGCGGCTTCCCATCAAAACTGATGAGCGATAATGGTAAAACCTTCATTGGAGCCCAAAGAGCCACTGAAAACGAGTTTGTGGATTTTATCAAACAAGTCTCACCAGAGATTGTAAACAGGTATGCTTCCCAAGGTATTAATTGGCAATTTATCCCCCAAGCCCTCCTCATATGAGTGGTTTTTGGGAATCAGCTGTAAAAAGCTTTAAATCCCATTTCAAAAAAGTAGCTGGAAACTACAAATTTAATTATGAACAGTTCACCACACTGTTAGTGCGAATTGAAGCCGTTCTCAATTCACGGCCACTCACAACCCTCTCGCAAGATCCCTCTGACTTCACAGCCCTGACACCAGGGCATTTTCTCAAAGGAGCACCCATTCTGGCCACACCTGAGCCAGGCGTGGGGTCGCTATCCTTATTAAATCAATGGGAGAGAATAAAAATTCTCCGTCACGATTTCAGCCGCCGATGGAAGGAAGAATATATAAAGGACCTTCATAAAAGGTACAGGTGGAAGAGTCCAGAAAAGGCGCCAAAGCTTGGAGATTGTGTCATCATCCATGATGACTGTCTACCCCCTACCGAATGGCGGCTTGGCCGCATAGAAAAACTACACTACGGTTCCGACGGTCATGTACGAGTCGTTGATCTCCGCACTCAAAGCGGTATATTAACAAGACCGCTCGTGAAACTATGTTTTCTACCACACTTTGACGAAACCGCAAATAACGAAAAAACCGACGATACTACGTAACGCAAATCAAATAACCAAAAGCACGACGTAATAAACCCGCAAGTAAAAAACTCGTTTAAACTAATACGAAAACTAATGCAATGGTCGATCTACGTGACGACCCTTTCATGCCACATAACGTGGCACAAACGCCATATACATTTAATGACATACATTTATAACCACATTACTCCTCCCACACAGATTACAATGGATGTGGATATGCCAGCAGTGCCAACGCCAACGGTGAGGTCACCTATAACCGTGCCACGCCCTGGGGCAACTCCAGCACCACGAACCCCAGCGGCAACCGCCACTGCACCCGCTCCCCGTAGTGGCCCGCGACCACCACCACCGTCCTCAGCACCCATAGCGGAATCTCAGCGCAACTGATGTCCCCTATGTCGGCGTTCCCACCGGCTACAACATTGCAGCATTTTCCGCAGCATGCAGCCCATGCAACGGCAGAAGGTTGCTCAAGCTCACAGGCACTGCCTGAACTGCTTGACAACAGTACACACAACACAGGAGTGCACATCAGTCTCCCTATGCCAACTGTGCAATAGGCCGCACCACACCATGCTGCATCGCGACGATAAATTGCTACGAACCGATCGCAGCAGCCCAGTCGGCAACCGAAGGACAGTTGCCCTCCATCGTCCAGAATAAGACGAAACGAAGTATCCCCGCGGCGCCGGCAGCATCGTTCAGCAAACCGCCGCTCTAGTGGCCTTAGCAGCGTTGTTGCCACGCTGCAGCAATTACAGCGACTGCTTGGCTAATATTCGCCTAGGAGGGCCGGGATGGCTGGATGAGTTAGCTCTTCCCCCCGACACTGAACAACCACACGACAACACACCACACTAACGCGATCCACATATGAAGACTACCACACATGCCGACATTCCACATGAAGACACCACCCACTACTACACACCAGAGATCTGCAACAAGTAACTTTTTCAAGCTTCAAGCCAGAACGTTGTAAAGCAATTCAGCATAGGTATGAGTTGCACTCCTCTAAGGCAAAACAAGCCAAGCCATGTATGTTTCATACCAAGCTGTTCGATAGGACAGCTTGTGTTAAATATACGCATCAATGATTCTGTTCGAAAGAAATGTACACATCAATGAGTTAAACATTAAGAAGAAAAGTACGTATGACTTGGTCGATGTACGTACTTTCAATTCATATCAATCTGTATACATACATACATAGTACATAGTTAGAAGGTATGTGATACAATTTATTGATGAAAATAATAATAATAAAATAAAACTTTTGTAAAGTTTTCGGTTTCTCATGTTCATTCAACCTTTTTGTTTATTTAATTTTGGAAATTATTCATTTATATAAATATATTGATAAGTGTTAAATAAAAATGCGTATATAAATACAGAATATTACCATGTAAATACATATGTGCGTATTATTTGGACAAGAACATTTTCTACGCATATTATTTGCTTAGTTATTTTCATTTTTTAAAACAGAATTTAAAAATAAGATATTATCCACAATCTTAGGAGCTACGCGATTGCGTTTCTCTACTATTATATTACCTGCAAGTGAAAAAGTACGCTCACTGGCTGCACTGCTAGCTGGAATTGATAATATTTTAAATGCGAAGCTAAAAGAGTTGAAACTCAATTTTATTGCTTTCCCAACATTCCAGTGGCATCAAAATTACTTGCAAATGTATTCTTATTTTTGTATATATATTTCTCAATTTCCTCACTTGTTGTAATAGGTGTGGTCGGATTTTCCAAGATTTACTGTGTCTGGGAAAAGAAGTAATCATCCGACGACTAGTGTTTATCTCAGCTGAATTTTATACATTTACAGAAGTGTCCAATGAAAAACATTCAGTTGATGGTATAATGCAATAGGAAAAATCTTTAACTTCTGCAATAAGAACTACAATCTAAAACATTAGAAAGGCGGATAGAAATACTGCGACCCATGCCGGATGTCTAGGTTAGGCGTCCATTTGTTATCTATTTCTTGCAAAATGATTTGACTTTAAAATAGAAATAAGGAACAGGGGATCCTGCTGATTTTTGTTCTTAAATTTTCTAAGACGAGTTATTGACAGATAAACGTAAGGAATTGCCACCTATTTTGAGGCTTGAAGTTTTTTCGAAATAATTTCAAAGTTATCACACAGCTTCACTAATGATTGTAATATATTAAAATTAATATTTGAAACTTTTTGCAGTTCTGATTTTGCAATCAGTTGTTCATTGATTTTACTCCAGTTATCATAAACTGATTTAAACATATATCATATATTTGAGTTCCAGCGTGTTATACAAAGTTTTTCAATGTTGTATCTAAAAATATTTGTAAATTTGCCTTTTTAAAATATTTCAACCAGCTTTTTACCATCTTCTATTTATAGCTTTAATTCTGCAGTTGAATTAAAGCAGCTTGCAAAACATTAGGAAATAAATGGTTGCAGCAGTTAAGCCGCGATTATTATTTTCTATCGCTTTCTTCATATTTGAGCCTCTGTCTTTCAAGCTTGTTTCGAATATTTCTACCCAGTCGACTTTTCAAAATCAAGAGTTTTCAGCGCCTAGAACAAACTCTTCAAATTTATCTTCATAGTAAAAAAAGTGTATGGTTGCACATAAGAAATTTCTGTTCGTAAAAGCCTGTGGTGTGATGATGTGTGGTGTGATATCAGCAGTTACGGAAGCGCGCCCAGCGTTTACAATACTTTTGAAGGTTGCTCTGCATTTCTAATTTATTTTCAGTTGCGACCTGAGTTATCTGCCGGGACTTAGTGTTGTTGGATGAGGAATCAAATCGTCAACGTCTATGTGCTCTTCGAACTTGTGCCCTATTTTAATAAGGTGCCGCGCTATATTCTTAAATCCATCACCACCTAACGTTGCAAATGGTCTGCAGTCTGCTATCGTCCAATTTACACACTCTTGCAAAAAATCTGTTAAAAAAAAGATATTTAGTAACGACTTACTTACATTTTTTTTGGATTTACCCTTTTTTTGTTCTTGCCCTACTTGTACACAGGGAATTTCTTGGGTTTTCCTTATGAAGCACTTATGACGGCGTAAGTTAGATGTTTGCGTTCCATTATGCCGAAAAATGGCTTCACATTTACGCAGCATACAAATTCATTAACAGTGCATCCACTATCAACTTGAAGTTCCCAAAAAACTGACCACACTTCACTACGTCCTTTTCTTTTTAATGATTTTCTTAGAATACCACTTCTAAGTTTTTCAGAAATATTTTCAATAGTATTAAACATACTTTGGACACGTCAGAATGTTGCAATAAAAACACTGGAATGATATCGAACTGTTTTCGTTGTCATAAGTTGGTAAGAATCCACTTTCAAGTCATTTTGTATTGAACAAGCCTCGCTAGTTATGTGTACACTATCATCCCAAATCCAGACACCACACAACAAAATACTATAAATTTGACAAAATAAAAGATTAAAGAAAAACAAGTAAACATTACAAAAAAATATAAGATAACAAGTAGAGATAAAGAACATAATGCAAATGTATACAAACATGTTTTGGTCCTTATGTTTGACTATAATGATAACCCAAACATTATCGGGTAAACCCCACAGTCATGTTTGTTTGCATTCAATAGAAAATAAGATTACATTTCACAAAAATATTGTATTCATAAATGCAAAATGCATACAAACATGTTTTTGGTCCTTATGTTTGACTATAATAATAACCCAAACATTATCGGGTAAACCTCATAGTCATGTTTTGTTTGTATTCATTAGAAAATAAGTATTACATTTACACAAATATTGTATTTCATAAGAAAATAAACAAAACAAAGAAATAAGATTAAGAGATTAGCCAATCACTTTAAAGTAGTTATATAAGCCAGAACATAACTTGAAACATCAGAGAATAAAAATATAATGTCATAGAAACAAATATCATTGGTTTTTTTATTCTCCGCTCGAACAAACCTAAAACTGGCGCAGTCGGTAAAAACAAACTGCAAAGAGTTGAGCGATACTAAAAACTGAAGTTTCTTAAAGTTTCGTAAGCTTTAGCAACGGGAAGCAAATCTTAAGATTAGCTCCATTTTAAAAAAGATCTCTTATATATACAAATATATAAAGTCGGTCGGCACAGATAGCCAAGTTTAAGCAAATTTAAGTTTCTACTAACAAGTTGGTCTGGAACGTCGGAAAGCGACTCCGAGGACTACAATTTGTGAATAAGCGAAAGAATAGCTTTCCATTCCGCCCATCAACATTACTTCAGGAAGAGTGGGATTAAAGATTAATGCCCCACACACAGAAGACGCAGAAAGAGCGAAGTGCACCATACAAAGCAACAACAACAAGTTCAGTTGTAATAAAAAGAGGATACACTTCGGCAATGAATCCAGGCGAGCAGCAAACCACTTCAGATGACAGGATCGCAAATTTTAGCGAAGGAAGCTTCAAGAATCATGGCCCTTTGACGGCAGAGATTTATCATCATTCATTATCAGGGGAAGTTGACATGATCCTTCCTTTGATTCAACCCCAACCCATCAATGTTGGAATTTCTGTAAACCTAAAGCGACACGTCAAAACAAAAATTAAAGGAGAAGCAGCAAGTGTCATCCGGCCTTTGGGGACCTTACACCAACATGGCAGCAAATGGGAGAAGAACTCACCATAAAGGAATTTTGGAGTAAAGGGAGTCGTACTCACACCCTTTACAATCAGGCGATTATTACTACGAAACCATATAACGTAAGTCAATATTTCCAAAAATTTAAAAAGATATTTTGAGATAAGCTAAATTTAAAGAAACATGAATTCGATAGGATAAAAGCCTATAGAATTTTCCCCAATTAACAACGAAAGTTTAATTCTAAAAACATTTTTAAATGGGATGCACCCCAGCTTAAGCAGTGCAGTGATTAGTAGAAATATAAAAGCACCATTAGAGGCTTTAGCGTTCTTCAAAGAGACAGGTTTGCTAATACAATTTGATAAAAGACAAACAATTATAAAAGAAATAATTATAGAAATTTTTCAAATAGAAATTCTTTGTCCCCACAATTTTGGCAATTTCAATAATAACCAGTATATGCAAAATTCCAATAATTTTCAATTTGGACAAAATCAGCCGAGAGAATTTCGTAACAATTCTAACCAAAATGACAATTATCAACAATTTAGCTTTGGACAAAGTAGGCAAAATAATTCACAACAATCTAGAAGATGTAATTCAGTCCAAAGGAGACAAAACCCCCCCGAACCGATGGAAATAGATCACGTTCAAGAACAAGCAAATTTTCGGTTGCCAGCCCAAAACAATCGTTACCGATAATAGAAGTGACCATAAAAAATTCCAAAATTAAAAGTCTTATTGACACAGGGTCTACAACATCATTATTGAAATATAATGTGTTAAAAGATTATGAATGCATTGAGCTTGATAAACCAATACACTTTAGCACCATTAAGGAAAATTTTTCCCTAAATAAAGAGTTAGTCACCCCAACCCCAAACGAATTCAATGAAAAAAGTTATATACATTGGAAACTAACCAACATAAAAAATAAAAACTTTGATGCAATAATAGGACAAAATATTTTAAAACCTATTAAAGCAATAATTAACTTAGAAAAGGAGTATGTAGAAATAAACGGCAATAAAATTAAATTTATAAACTCATGCCCTTACAATTACGAAGATATTAATATACTTACAGAATGTAAAGAGAATTTGCTAGATATTTTATCAAATAGTGACATGAATGAAGAAGAAAAGCAAAAATTAGAATACATTCTAAAAGCAAATAGCGATTTATTTTTCCAAGAAGGTAAAAACCTTTCTCATACTCATGAAATTCAGCATGAAATAGTTACAAAAACAAGTAGACCAACTTATAATAAAATTTATAGATATCCCCAAATTCATGAAGAAGAAATTATTAGACAGATGAACGAGATGTTGCGCCAAGGTATAATTAAAGAAAGTAATTCCCCGTACAACTCGCCTCTTTGGATTGTACCGAAAAAGCAAGACAATTCAATGAAGAAAAAATGGAGAATAGTTATTGACTACAGGAAGCTAAACGAAGTCACTATAGATGACAAATTTCCAATACCCCATATAGAAACAATACTCAGCAAACTTGGAAGAGCTCAGTATTTTACAACATTAGATCTTGCAAAAGGCTTTCATCAAGTATTAATTAAAGAAGAAGATAGACCAAAACCAGCTTTCTCTACTCCCCAAGGACACTTTGAATTTATAAGAATGCCTTTCGGACTAAAGAATGCACCAGCAACTTTCCAACGTTTAATGAATTCAGTTCTTAGGGAATATATCAACAAGATATGTGTAGTTTATTTAGACGACATCTTAATTTTTAGTTCAAGTATTGAAAAACATACTCAAAATATCAACAAAATATTTTCAGCATTAAGAAAACATAATTTAAAGATTCGGTAGATAAATGCAAATTTTTCGCGAAAACAACTGAATTTCTAGGTCACACTTTAACAACAGAAGGGATACAACCAAATTTAAGCTAAATCGAAAACATACAAAAACTAAAGTTGCCTACTACATCAAAGCAAATTAAATCATTCCTAGGTATAACAGGTTATTATAGAAAATTTGTAAGAGATTACGCTAAAGTAGCACATGGTTTAACAAAATATTTAAAAAAGGATATTAAAATAAACACTCGCGATCCTCAGTACATATCATCCTTTGAAAAACTTAAAAATCTATTAGTAAGTCCACCAATATTGAAATATCCAGACTTTAACAAAAATTTTGGCATTTCAACTGATGCAAGTGACTTTGCAATTGGCGCAGTATTAACCCAGGACAGTCATCCTATAAGCTATGCTAGTCGAACACTTAACAAACACGAAAGAAGTTATTCCACTACAGAAAAAGAACTACTAGCTATTGTCTGGGCAGTGACATATTATAGACCATACATTTATGGCAGAGCATTCGATCTCTTAACCGATCACCAACCACTTAAGTGGCTCCAAATAAAAAACAAGGGAAAAGACATTAACCCAAGATTGCAAAGATGGTTAATTAAACTAGGTGAATACAATATTAATATAAATTACGTGAAAGGAAAGGAAAATAACGTAGCCGATTTTCTAAGTAGAATAGATAGTAACACAGGCGAGATTCATTTATTGGAAGAAGACAATATAAGCACAAATGCTACAATCCACTCTCAAGAGGAGGAACTAAATGATCATTTTCCAATTTTACACACTATTGTAAATCGCTTCAATACACAAATCATTTTAACAAACAAGAAAATTATGGAATCTGAAGAACTAGGCAACACGAAGAAAATTTTTATTAGCGCAGAAGATATAAAAAATAATAATTTCATAGATCTTTGTCGTAAGCACATAAATAGTGGAAAAGTAGGTATTTTTTCTTATTTAACCGATAATCAGTACAATATAGTTCAGCAAAAGCTTATTCAAATATTTAATAGACATGTAAAGTTTTTTAGATGTGAATTCCATGCTAAAGATATGAAAAATGAAGAACAAGTTTATAAACAAATTGCTCAATATCATAAAAATGAAACAGGCCATGCAGGTATTAACGAAAATTATGAAAAATTGAAAAAACTAATATACCGGAAAAATTTGAAAGTTTTGATTCAAAAATATATAAATAATTGCGACGTTTGCAATAGAGCAAAATATGATAGAAAACCTTTAAAACCAAAATTTCAATTAACGAAAACACCATCAGATATAAATGAAATAGTTCACGCGGATATATACATAAATAAAAAATGTTACTTCCTTACTTTTATAGACAAATTTGCGAAATTTGCTATGGCATTTCAGCTAGAAGATAGAAACAGTATAACTATTATAGAAAAGCTTAGATTATTCTTTTCTATCAAAGGTAGACCCAGAATGTTAATATTAGATAATGAATTCAACTCAATTAACATAAAAGATTTTTTTAGGGAAGAAGAAATAGAAGTTCATTTTACAAAACCAAACAGTCATACTGGGAATTCAGATATCGAAAGATTTCATAATACTCTATCCGAAAGAATTAGAGTCCTAGAAATTGAAAAACCAAGCCTTTCGACAGCGGAAAAAAGTATTTCAAAGCATAGAATGGTATAACAAATCTTATCATTCTACAATTAAAGCCACACCTCTTGAGGTTATAAATGGAAAAACTGATAAGAATTTGATTAAAGACACTATTCAGAAGACTAAAGAAAAATGCATAGGAAAACTAAATAGAAATAGAGAAGAGTTTAATAACACTCAAAAAGAAGGTTACGTAAAGCAGTTCGGCACAAATACGAACCAAGGTCAAATACATCTTCAAAATAACATTGATGATAGCAATTGTAATAATTAGCAATGCAGCCAAACTGGAAGTACATGAAATACATACCGACAATGGATACGCAGAAATTATCACCAACACTAAACAGATTGTTACATCATCTGGACCTCGTAATTCACATAATTGACTACTCGCGAAATTCTTTACATACTAAATAATATAACAAAATCTCGCAAACATATTCACATTTACATTACTACACCCTATCTAATGAAATTGAAATCTTGAGAGGTAAAATCAAAACATTAATCCCAAGAAAAGAAGTTAGTAGAAAAAAGAGAGGGTTAATTAACGGTATAGGTTCTGTACATAAATTTCTATTTGGAACGATGGATGATGGAGATAGAATAGATATTGAAAATCACCTTAAGAAAGTAGATGAAAATTTACATAATTCAATTACAGCTCTCGACCACCAAATAAAAATTAATAATTTCTTTTCGAACACGTTTACAAAATTAAAACAAATTATTGAAGACGAAAGAAATAATTCTTTAGTGTATCAAGAGAGAACAGACAAAATATTGATTCTTCATGAACAAACAATAAAGATAAACATTCTCAAAGACGCAGTAAACCAGATTCAGGAAAACATTATTTCAGCAAAAAATGGTATTTTTCACCCAAGCATTTTAACAAATGAAGAAATTTATAATTACAACATAGACCTCAACAAACTTCAATATATAAAATTATGCGCCTTGGAATATAAAGAAAATTTGTTAATGTTCGTAGTCAAAATCCCAAAAGAATTTCAATCGGTACAATTAAAAACTATTATTCCTATACCAAACACAGCAGGTAAAGAAATAACAGCAGAAATCGAAAATGTTTTTGAATACAAAAATGTCACTTATAAATTCGAAGAAGCTAAAACACTCAATGAACTACAAATTTCTAAACATTGCATCTACTTATTAAATTGTGAACTTATCAAAAATAGCATTACAGAAATTTTACAAATTGATGAAGAAACTATTTTAATAAAAAATGCAAATGGCATAGAACTAAACCAGAACTGCGACAACAGAAAAATTAAGTTGAAAAACACTACATTGATTCATTATAATAACTGCACTATTAAGACCCTATACCAAACATTCTCAAATACTAAAATTTCATACAATCAGAGATTCTATTATCCAAACTATGATACTCACAATTTCACTAACAAAATTACAATTAACGACCTTGTATTTAAAAACGAAGAAAATTTAAAAGAAATTAATGAATTAAAATATCACAAAAACATCTCTCATATTGGAATATCAATTTTAAGTATTATTGTGATTATAATAATAATTTTAATATCTTGTAAAATTAAATGAAAAACAATACTATTCAAACTCAGGAGAGTTTTCCATTAAGGGAGGGAGGAGTTATGTGTACACTATCATCCCAACCAGACACCACACAACAAAATACTATAAATTGGACAAAATAAAAGATTAAAGAAAAACAAGTAAACATTACAAAAAATATAAGATAACAAGTAGAGATAAAGAACATAATGCAAATGTATACAAACATGTTTTGGTCCTTATGTTTGACTATAATGATAACCCAAACATTATCGGGTAAACCCCACAGTCATGTTTGTTTGCATTCAATAGAAAATAAGATTACATTTTACAAATATTGTATTCATAATGCAAATGCATACAAACATGTTTTGGTCCTTATGTTTGACTATAATGATAACCCAAACATTATCGGGTAAACCCCACAGTCATGTTTGTTTGCATTCAATAGAAAATAAGATTACATTTTACAAATATTGTATTTCATAAGAAAATAAACAAAACAAAGAAATAGATTAAGAAAATTGTAATCACTTTAGTAGTTATATCGGGTGATTTTTTAAGAGCTTGATAACTTTTTTTTAAAAAAAAACGCATAAAATTTGCAAAATCTCATCGGTTCTTTATTTGAAACGTTAGATTGGTTCATGACATTTACTTTTTGAAGATAATTTCATTTAAATGTTGACCGCGGCTGCGTCTTAGGTGGTCCATTCGGAAATTCCAATTTTGGGCAACTTTTTCGAGCATTTCGGCCGGAATAGCCCGAATTTCTTCGGAAATGTTGTCTTCCAAAGCTGGAATAGTTGCTGGCTTATTTCTGTAGACTTTAGACTTGACGTAGCCCCACAAAAAATAGTCTAAAGGCGTTAAATCGCATGATCTTGGTGGCCAACTTACGGGTCCATTTCTTGAGATGAATTGTTCTCCGAAGTTTTCCCTCAAAATGGCCATAGAATCGCGAGCTGTGTGGCATGTAGCGCCATCTTGTTGAAACCACATGTCAACCAAGATGCTAACAAACTTTTTGTTGCCAAAAATGGAAGAACTGAACTTGGTTGACATGTGGTTTCAACAAGATGGCGCTATATGCCACACAGCTCGCGATTCTATGGCCATTTTGAGGGAAAACTTCGGAGAACAATTCATCTCAAGAAATGGACCCGTAAGTTGGCCACCAAGATCATGCGATTTAACGCCTTTAGACTATTTTTTGTGGGGCTACGTCAAGTCTAAAGTCTACAGAAATAAGCCAGCAACTATTCCAGCTTTGGAAGACAACATTTCCGAAGAAATTCGCGCTATTCCGGCCGAAATGCTCGAAAAAGTTGCCCAAAATTGGACTTTCCGAATGGACCACCTAAGACGCAGCCGCGGTCAACATTTAAATGAAATTATCTTCAAAAAGTAAATGTCATGAACCAATCTAACGTTTCAAATAAAGAACCGTTGAGATTTTGCAAATTTTATGCGCTTTTTTTTTTTAAAAGTTATCAAGCTCTTAAAAAATCACCCGATATAAGCAGAACATAACTTGAAACATCAGAGAATAAAATATAATGTCATAGAACCAACATCATTGGCATTTTTATTCCTCCGCTCGAACAAACCTAAAACTCGCTCGACTGTACATGCAACGATTTGAATCGTTTCAAACAGTACATGTGTATGATTCGAACAAGCAGACTGTGTTGATTAGGTATGAAATGGAACAAGCAAGTTGCGACTTGTATGTTTGACGATTTTCAAGTAACAAGTCATACATACATTGATGTTGTACAAGTTAACACCAAATTCAAGTAACTCCTTGCAGATCTCTGTTTGGAATATCCAAATTTTGGATGGCGTTAAAAAGTTGAGACAAGAAATTGAATGCGGTATTAGCTTTTGAGGTGTTATGTGGTCGAAGCTAGGTGACTTCTTTTTATTCAACGGTTTTGTTATAAATTTTATCTCGGATCAAAATGTACAAACTTCGGGAATAGCCAAATATAGACAAATTGTTCACTGCCTTTTGTTCTTCAGAACAGACCGAAGCACCGGTTTTTCTAAAGTGAAAATATTCGAAATAATTGAACCACGCCAAGATTTAATGTAATCAGCCCAAATCTTCTGCGCACCTCAAAAAACAGGATATCATAATTGAATATGTGTATAATATATGATAAAAGGATTCGTACAAAAATTGGAATTTCTACCTTTAGCGCTTAAATAAGGACAAGGGACTATTTATTACACTACCTCTTTAAAAACACACTAGATTCCTCCAACAAATAGCATGGTAAAAAAACATGGAGTCATGAATTTGTAATTTATAGATTTTTATATGAAAAACCGAGGAAGAATTGCAAAATGAGTGTATGCTGGTTTAGTAGAGATGCGTATGTACACAGCTACTTGTATAAATGTATATACGCTTAAAAATATATTACCACATTATATAAAGCTTTGCCACCATTCTGCATATATTTTGTGGTGCATTTTGGGCACTTGTTATCGTTGATGAGAATGAACGTAATGCGTAATTTGCCCTTCTGCACTACAATTACCTCATAAAGAAAAGAAGGAGGAATTATATTATATTTTACAGTAGTTAAAAAAAAAAATTCCGAATTAATGCACAGCAACGTGAAGCGCATTCAGTTTTTCCAAATAAATGACGAATATAATTATAACCACTTATTATGGGGTATAAATGGCGACATATACCTATATTTCAGAATCACTTAGGAAGTCATATTATGTGACTTTATAATTAATTATACAAAAATGAACCATTTAGGTATTAAGTGCTACTAAAAGCGATCTCTTTTGAATTAATGCTGTTTAAATGAGTCTGCTAGCTAAGCAGATAGCTATTCACTGGCACTAACTCTTGCCAACAGGTGCTACTTCGGAATGAGTAGGCAATTGAGAAGCAAAGTCTTCTCTTGACAAACAAAAACCAAACTCTATAAGTCACTCATAATTCCCGTCCTGCTATATGGAGCAGAGTCTTGGACGATGTCAACAACGGATGAGTCGACGTTGCGAGTTTTCGAGAGAAAAGTTCTGCGAAAGATTTATGGTCCTTTGCGCGTTAGCCACGGCGAATACCGCATTTGATGGAACGATGAGGCTGTACGAGGTATACGACGAGCATCGACATAGTTCAGCGAATTAAAAGACAGCAGCTACGCTGGCTAAAGTCCATGTTGTCCGGATGGACGAAAACACTCCAGCTCTGAAAGGTATTCGACTGCAGAACACCCGCCGGGGGAGACAGAGGAAGAGGAAGACCTCCACTCCGTTGGAAGGACCAAGTGGAGAAGGACCACGGCTACGCTTGGAGGGCATATCCAATTGGCGCCACGTAGCGAAAAGAAGAAACGACTGGCGCGCTGTTGTTAACTCGGCTATAATCCAGCTTAAGCGGTGTCTGCGCCAATTAAGAAGAAGAAGCTAAGCGGGCATTACCTGTATATGAAAGCAAAAAGACGCCAAATAAAGGACATATGGATTAAATGACTTTTAGCAAAAAAAAAATTATAAGTAATGGGTGGGCCATATAAAATTTTAAATTTAAAAAGTCGATAAAGAAAAAACGGCTGGATATTTTTCAAAGGTCTAACATTTATTTAAAAGGCTGTTTTATGAAATTTATTTGTGGAAAACAGTTTTGGACAAATGACCACCACAGCTGAGTGTACAGTAGCTTATCCGATCCACCCAATTTTGGAGTACTTTCTCGATGGTTTTAGGCCTTATGGCAGCTACAGCAGCTTGAATCTCATACTTTAGATCTTGAATTGTTTCTGGATGGTTGGCGTAACATTTATCTTTAACAGCTCCTTACAGAAAATAGTCCAACGGAGTAAACTCGCCTCAGCTTCTGAGGATAATTCACATCCCCTCTTTTGCTGATTATGCGATTTTCGAAGATAGGGCGTAAAGATTGAGTGTAGCGTTGCTGTACACCCAGCTAGCACCCGTAGCGCCCCAAATGTGACAATTCTGCTTGTTAACGTAACCATCGAGGTGGAAATGAGCCTCGTCCGAAAAGTCGATTTTTCGGTAAATTGACCATCTTCGGTCAAACTTTCAAATTTTCAATATTTCCCAGTTTTCTTCTAGTGAATGGCAAACTCACTCCGTAAATTGTAGACTTTTTACAGAATATCTGTCACTTTCCTAATGGTGTTTGACGTTTTCAATGTCGAAATATAGATAATTCAAATTAAAATCGTTAGATGGCCCACCACTGTACATATGAATAATTAGTGCAGAAGAAAATTTTTAAAAGCAAGAAAAAAGAAAATGCAAAGGAAACTAATTCACGAGATTTAAAGTGAAAAAGAATAAACAACACTGGAAAACAGTGGGAAAAGTGGAATCAGAAAAATATCTGGTATTCTAAATTATCCTTTAATTGCACAATAGCCCTAGCAACTTACTTAAAGATCCAATAAAAAATGGGCATGCAAGCCGCTATATGTAACGCATGCTGGGAAATTATGGAGGGCACACTTCTGCAGCCTGCACACTCCTAATTTTCAAAGCTGCTTTTGACAGCACGAAAAGGAGCTGCATTTGTGCCAATATGTCTGAATTTGTTATCCCCGCAAAACTAATACGGCTGTGAAAACTGACGTTGAGCAACACCCAAAGCTCCGTCAGGATTGAAAAGGACCTCTCCGAGCCGTTCGATATCAAACCACAGACAAGGGACTCCCTATCGTGTGATTTCTTCAATCTACTCTAGGAGAAAATAATTCGAGCTGCAGAGGTTAATCGAGTCTGTGAATATGCTACTGGTTTCAATTGTCTCTCTCTGGATTGCGTGGGTATATTTCCCTGTAAATTACTTCTCTTTAGCTAAATTAGATACGGTAATGTAGGCGGTCATATACATATGTAATGAAATTATCAGCGTATATGTTTACGAATTTTTTATATGGATATATCAGTATATGTTTTTATAAATACATAAATACGTAAAACATTGTATAATATTACATACGTTTTTATTATATATTGTTGATCCGTTCTTAATTTAAAGTTTCAGAAATAGCTAAGTTTATTTAACTTCTAAGTAACTTAGCAGTGTGGTTCGTAGAGCTCAAAGGATTCTGAGTTCAACTTTTTCACCAACCTTATGACAATTTTTACTGCAAAAAATGAACCAGGAATTTTTGTTTACAATATAAAGTGGAAAGTGTATTTTATATATAGATGTTATTTTACTATTGGTTTTCGTACCAGATACGATTTTCGGTTTATATTCTATGTCCAAAATCTGATAACTCATATTAAAATTTAGTTATGGCACCTTTATTTTAACAACTCCTTACATTTCAACTTTAAAATTCTTTTCGGAAATTTCATATTGCATCTTTATATTGTGGTATAATTATCTTAATCTTTACTTTACTGCCATCAGCTCTCGCTTTTGTTTATGTTGAAAAATTGAGGGACTAGTTCGCGTATATACAGACAGACAGATGAACATGGCTAAATCGGCTCAGCATATTATATTCTTATATATAGACTAAAAAGATAATCAATTACTTGTATCATTGTCATCGTCAAAATATGTAAAATGACAATAAAAAATTTGAGCATCAAATGGAAAAACTTACTACTATTATTATTGCTCTTGGCCTTTGCCAATAAAGACGTGCGATAAATCAAGTTTTATAATACGCCAACTAGCTAACATCCGCACTCAATTGGCGGACTGTCGACGGCTTTGCTTTCCTGTTGTCCGTACTAGAGCCAAATTAATGCAATTCAGTCTACTACTTTTCACATTTGACCGCACACGAATATACACCACACATGCGGACATCACACCACATCTCTACACTACCCAACAATCAAAACCGACCGCTCGAGAGGACGAGGCTCCTTCTTTACGTCGATCTCGCACCGAGCAAACGTCCGTCGCAGCATCGTTTTTATCTTTTACCTACTACATAGTCTATTCCGCATCCGAAATATATTTCGCGGTAATAGAGCAAAACCCAAAATCGAGTGTCTATTTTATTAAACATTTTGCCGGTTAGAGAAAGTGTTGAGTGCCGAGGTAAGTGGTGACAGAAAGGTGCTAAACAAACACAAGTTAAATTACCTTTCGCACATAACAAATGAAGTAGGGTAGACTAAATTTAAGAAAATGTAAAAATTCGTAATTTTTCATTATTTCAAGCTCCTTGCGCAACCTCTAAATCTTTTTTGATTGACCTAAAACTTTGTACATACTAGTTTTTTGGCTATTCTCATATTTCTATGGGGTGTGATCGAGAACCGGAATACTTTGGAAAATAAGGGCCGCCCTAGTGTACATATTACACATATTTACACTTGCTCAACAGATGTGTGTGTTCTTCATTAGTACACATATGGTATACGTACGTATTCTAAGGTATGCATGACTTTATAAATGATTGAATGCAATACCACTGAATGGTTATGAAAACACAAGCTACGCGTCAATGAAGTGTTCGACGTTCTTGTGTGAGATGGATTTTCGTTAGTAGGTATAAATATTGATACCCAGGTGCGAATTTCGAAGTATGAGTAAACGTTATGGAAATTAATTATTACGAAAGGTAATGATATATAGATTATATATCACTATATCTATGGATCCCCGTCAAGGGATACTACATTGTAGGTTTTCTTAGTATGATCAGTTAACTATTTATATACTAAATATAGGTAATAATTCTTTCGGTACTAACGCAAATACAAAATAAAATTTCTATTAATGAATTTAATCAAAGCGAAAAAATTCCATTTACGAATTTCAACCATAAACTTTTTGAATCTTTTTTTTCATTTTCGTTAGTATTTTATTTAGTTGAGATTTTCGTTTTACTTTGAGCTGTTTGAAAATAGCTGAGTTACGTAAAAAATTAAGAACTTGTAATCAGAAACTTCAATGAGCTGTAGTTTATTGCCTTGAACTGCTATTGACAGCTGCATCTTTTAATTAAAGTTTTTGTTTATTAACCCTTTTATTTACTTGGTCGATTTTTCTAAACACAAATATACGTGCTCGCTGCCGTTTCGAACGGCAAAGGCTAATATAGAATAAAGCTCAAACTTATTTTTTCCTAAAGTGGTCCTTTGCTGCGGTTGTGGCAGCTAAAACATGTGTTAGAGGAACAAAATTTGACCACTGAAATTTGAAAACGTGTAAATAGCATAAAAATTAAAACTAAGCTCCCCTGTTGGTTTCTGCAGTCAAAACTGGTTGTGGGGCCACACGTATAAAATTATAAAAATTTTATGTTTTAAGGTCAATTAATTTTTTTGGTACCAGCGTTTTACATCGATATGCGAGGAGTGAGTATTCATCTGCTTCACGAAGCCTATATCAAAACTATGACATATACCTACGGTTTCAACATTCTAAGTATTTTAGTTATATGTAAATAAAATAGCGTTTTTCTAAAAATTAACAATTTCCTTTAAAAAATCAATAAAAAAATTCGTTGCACGTTTGATCCTTTATTTTTTGCTATCCTCTGAGACATCTTATCATATTTATTTCACAGTTCCCGATTTTTCTCAATAGATTGTTCACTCATTTGTGTCCTCAATTCTTACTGATGTGCTATGTAACCTTCGCAAATTAAGTCGGGATTTTTTACTCAAAAAACATTAATTGTGATGTGCATACATTGTGACAAAAACGCACACGAAAATTTTAAACTCTCCGTGTAAAAGATATTTAAAAAAAAATGTGTTTTATAAATTGACAGAATTGGGCTTAATTACTACGTCAAATATGTACCTTAGAAGCTATTTAAGTCGGTACACCTCTGTAGTGCACTCCTATCTTCAGAGAGAGTGAGTCGGTTCGAGTGATTTTGGTGGCTATTTTGGATATGAAATGCATTTTTGCCTAGCTCGTCCCGAAAAAATTGAATTTTTTTAAAACGAGTACTGTAAACAGGTCTCTTGGGACATGCGTGATCGTTCGAATTCCGCTCCCACATTCATGTAGAGTAGGGTGGGTCGATTCCGGACTTTTTCCATTCGGAATTTCTAATAGTGCGGAAAAGTTGCCTTAGTACTTCCTGATGTCAATGCAACTTTTTGTTTTGAGATCGGATTGCATCTTAAACCCCAACTCCGGCCTTGAAATTTGGGAAATTCGCCTAAAATCGTGAAATTGTCTACCTAGCGCCTGAAATACGCATCTCATGGCAAAATGTACAAAACAAAAGTTATTTGTCACGTCACATGGCCGTAGGACGAACCGTTCCCGAGATACGAGCGAAAAGGCGGCGCGCCACAGCGCAAGGTGAAAATTGTTGCAGCTCTCAGTTAATCTGTATTGGTCACCCATAACCCACCGCGTGGAGGTGGCTGCTCTTAGGGTTCCTCCCAAGCCCAACCAACCAACCAACCATATGTCAGGCTTGTTTTAGTCTGAATCTGTGTCAAATTTATTGATAAAATCTGATTTTGTACTAAATTTTGGCACTTGTTGCCAAAGGTAATAGTCTTCCAGTTAATCATATCGTAATAATTATTAGCTTTGAAATTCAGCTTTGGCACTTTATTACATCTAACCCTTCCATTTACAGTGTCAGACTCTGCTTCTCTGGCTGCCAGAAGACGGTCAAGGGCCAACATTCTGATTTCTATCCGTTCGTCAGTCATCATACTAAGGAGAATGTTTTCTGGAAGAGCAAAGAAAGCATTCTATTGAATGGATGAATCGACACCCTTGCGCAGTTTAGCAGGTAAGTATCTCGACCTTTGAATTGCAGCATAGAGATGGCGCGAGCCATCTTTGAATGAACTGTTGAATCTTCTTGAGAACCACAAAGGTGATTAAACTGTAAGTATGTACTTGACCAAAATCTTTATTTCCTTTGTTGGTTTGTCAGTAGAAATGTATAATCTCAGAATTCTATTTGCACAGGTGAGCCAGCGAGATTTGCACATGTTACCTGGATGCATCGACGCTAAATCTGAGGAACATTGACCGGAAATAAAAGCTTCTGATATTTTATAGAGATAAGCTTGGTCTGTGCTAAGTTGGGTCGAATTAAAAACCTCAGAAAGTAATTGGCAGGATGGAAAACTTTCAAATTTGACAACAGGCAACTTCTCATAATCAGGGAGAAGTTACCTATGTCGCCAGAGAATGTATTTGGACTCTTTGAGACACCATCTATGTGTTCGAAAAGAGCACGAAATGGAAGTTCGTTGAAATGTAGAAGACAAACAACCCACTGTAATGGCCTACCTATTCTTTCTTCTAATGTTTCCGAATGTTCCACTTTTTTTTCCAACCTGTGTTCGTGTTGAAAGCCATCAGCACCGACAACTTCTAGATGTTCCACATCAACTGAATTGTCTTGTAAATGTTGCCATATAGCTTGCGTCTCATCCTCAGCTGACCCGGAAGGAGAGGTGACGTGGCCAAAGTAATGACAACCAGGTTCCGCTATAAGAGAAATATGTTCCTCTTTGACAGTGTCGCGGTAGTACTTTTCACCTTCGCTGACTTGTGTAAGTGTATTGTCTTTGCGGCCGTCAAAATACAGCCCATATACAGAGTCAATACTTTCGTTGTTTTGGAGCTTAACTCCAACACTTTTTTTTGCCCGACTAAACTTGCATTTGTCAGTGACAAAGCTAGCCTGATCCTCTGTTATCAAACCTGATCCTGCATCCAGAAAAGCAGATGAAACAATCAAGGCCTTTGCTCTATCACTTACTCCAAATCTTTGGGCAGCTAAAGCAGTGTGTTCTAATACCAGTGTGTTTTGTTTGATTTTAGAGGATGGAAGAGAAAATTCATCATCAGCATCGTTTTTGGAAGAATCCATGTGTGACGCACCTACATTTTTGTCGTCTGTATGAGAGTCTGGCTGATCTGAATGGTCACGTGTTCTAGCTGATACTTTTCTGGTAAGTGTTGATGTTGAATGACGTTTTGAAAGCTTTTCTTTACTTTCATTTTTCTTTGTAATCTTTTTTGTTTCAGGTAGATCAACACTTCCAATGCTACCAATTCTTCTGGTTCTCTGGTCCAAGAGAAATGGTTGTTCATTGATAGGAACTTTCCTTTCCTTTGGACAAGTGCAAGAAGAAAAATAAATGCATTTACAAGCAGCGATGTCAAATAATTTTCCGGCAGAAGAGACAAAGTCGTCTCTTTTAGAGATCAAACCTATTGGGTTCCTTAAAAACATTTGTTTGAGTCAAAAATTTCTTATGGTATGTCGTGAGCATTTGTACAACTCTGGTGTGTGAAACTATCGGAATAGATGACTTTTTGAAAGCATTTTCAACCTTTTTTGCAACTATTTCTGTAACCTCTTTACTCCTAGTTTCATAGTTGTCGCCTCGGAGTCTCCCTATACGAATTCTTTCAAACTGATAACACAAAAGAACATCCTGGTAAGTAGGTAACTGGGACTCAGAGAGATTGTACGGATATATGCCAAACACAGGACATTTCTGTCTAAATTTAAATTTAAATACAGACATTTTGAGTTCTGTGTTCTGTTGAGAGAGTATAAGTGATAGCACTCGGCGAAAGGCAAGAGTGAAGGAACTCGATGAAAAAATATTTCGCGCAGGGAAATGAATGTAAGTGATAGAACTCGGCGAAATCACCGACAAGAGTGAAGGAACTCGATGAAAAAATATTTGTGTAGAGACCTATCCAAACGTGTCCTTTGGCGTAGATGAATGAATGTGAGTGATAGCACTCGGAGAAATCAACGTCAAGAAGTGTGGCCGCAAGCCGATTTTCACCTTGCGCTGTGGCGCGCCGCATATTCGCTCGTATCTCGGGAACGGTTCGTCCTACGGCCATGATCACTTTAACCATTTCGGTAGCAAATGACGTGACAAATAACTTTTGTTTTATACATTTTGCCATGAGAAGCGTATTTCAGGCGCTAGGTAGACAATTTCACGATTTTAGGCGAATTTCCGAAATTTCAAGGCCGGAGTTGGGGTTGAAGATGCAAACCGATCTCAAAACAAAAAGTTGCATTGGAATCAGGAAGTACTAAGGCAACTTTTCCGCACTATTAGAAATCCCGAATCGAAAAAAGTCCGGAATCGACCCACCCTAATGTAGAGCAACCTAACTGCCGATGAGACATACGTTTATGAGTTTAATATGCAAACAAATCAACAATCATCGGAAAAGATTGAAGCCAAATCTCAAAAATCAATGTGATGCTGATTGGTTTTTCGATATTCGTGGTTTCATACATCATAAATTTGTTCCCAAAAGACAAACGGTCAATAAGGAGTTCTATTTGGCCTTATTGAGTCATTTGCCTGAGAACATTCGTCGAAAACAGCCTGAAGTTGGGAGGATATATTTATGGATTTTACTCAATGATAATGCACCATCGCATCGGGCCACGATTGTGACCGAATTGAAAGCCAAAACCGCAATAAATATAATCGATCAACCACCGTATTAACCAGATTTGGCTCCGTGTGATTTTTTCTTGTTCCTCAAACTCGAAAAGATAAAATAAAATTCACTGAATGAGCTGAAGGCCATCCCAAAAAGTGCTTATAAAAAGTATTTCGAGGACTGCAAAAATCCTTGGCATAAGTGTATTACGTCTGCTGGGATTACTTTGAAGGCGACAAAGTAATGGTTGACGAAAAATTAAATATTTTGCGTTTTATAAAAAATTTTCTGATACTTTTTTGTAACAATGTAAGTAAATTCTTGGAATAATTTTCATTCATATTGACGAATACTGATTGTGGTTTTCATTCAATAGAAATTGCGGTTAGTACTGCTTACATGAAATGTGCACAGTAAGATCGAGTTGTTATCCTCTGCACTGCTAAACATTGCTTTATTTTCCCTATTTGCCGAAAGCACGAAAGTTACTCATACGCCATGTACCATTTTGAAATTTTGATTGAAAAGAAAATAAAGCTGTTATGCAAAAAAATATATACTAAAAATGCCAATAATAGCTTCCAGCAGTCAACTTTTTTAACTTCCGTATGCAGCGACACTAGAATTGAAAATTATTTGCTTGTCGATCCGGCTGTTCTTGGATTATGTAAAAATGGGTGTATACAGAGCGGAGAAAAAGCAAAAAGGCTACAAAAACAAGGCTTTTATAAAAATAATATTGTAGAATTTCAGAAATATTCCAGCGGTAACAACACCAACAACAATGAAATACAAATATATGCAAAACAGTCATAATAACAACAACCACAACATGATCCCTTATCATATTCCAAAACAAAAAAAAGCTGAGCTTTCACTAATAATATCAAATTTGGAGCGCCTCAGGATATTCTCGCTGAATCCAACAATACTATTAAAAACACTACTAACACCAAATACGTATATTTTTTTGTGTGAACAATAAAGCATTCACTACACAAATATTAACTACACATAACGCCAACAGATTTCTAATTTGATTTTTTGCGTTTCTCTTTTGTTGTCATTGTTTTTATAACTGCAACTTTTTTGTTGTTGAAGTTAAACGTTAGGATTTGTCAGTTGGCTGATTAGCTGCCAAATTAGCTTTTCCACATAAATTGAATATATGCATTTAATCTGCTGGTGCCGATTGAAATCTGACTTATTTATTTTGTGTTGTATTTTCGGTAGAATGATTGAAACAATTTCTAAGGGAAGGGAAATGAATTATGTTTGTGAATACTAGATTTATCAAAAAATTGTTATACATACTTATTTATACCAGCACTGATCATTTTGACTAGCGGTGAAAAATAATGTTTTGAGTGTGTAAATTTTGTATGTGCTATAAAAGAATTGTATGTGCTTTTAAAGAATTCATAAACAGTGTTGATAAAATATCAAATTAATAAAATTGGTGTGCTGCAATATTTTTTTTTTTTTTTAATAATTAAGGGTTTTTATTTTTTCACATAATAAATTTTTTTTCGTGAAGAAATTGAAAGGTTAATTTTTAATTTATTCTTCGCGTGTTTTTCGATTCGGTAATTTTTTTCTGTAAGTTGGTAGTACTGACAGTGACATTTATGCTAAATTTCACGTCAAAATATTTAGTAGTATTTGAGATAGGTGTCGTTTTGTAAGGCTCTTAAAGTGAATTCTTCGATTTTTACTTTGTCTGAATTTATTAAACAATGAAATGCGATTAAATTTTGTTTGCGGAATGAAATTTTGCCTGCAGAAACGTTGAGGATATTGCAAAAGGCCTTTGGGGATCAAACTCTGTCTTTCAAAAATGTTTATAAGTGGTATAACGAGGTCAAATCGGCCAAAAACATCGACAGATGAACATCACGTCAAACAAGTCTAAGAAATGTTGCTTGAAATTCGTCGATTAACTATAAAAAACATTGCTGATAATTTGGGCATATCATTTGAATAAGTTCGGGCGATTTTAAAGACGCATTGGGCTTGAGAAGAGTCAAATCTCGAATGGTTCCACAAACACTCAATTTTTTCGCAAATTACCGCCGTATTAACATCTGCGAAAAAATGGTTTCTGACTATCATTGGTTACTCGTCATCATTTCGCCAAAAATGCAACAAATATCGTTACGCAACCACCGTATTCCCCTTATTTGGCCCCGTGTGATTTCTAGCTGTTCAGCAAACTCAAAAGACCAAAAGACGGAGAATTTTTCCAAGATCTATGATGACTGGAAAATTCGTTGGCATAAGCGTATTGCAGCGGGAGGAGATTATTTTGAATTAGATGAAATGGATTTGCAAGAATAAATAAAGATTTTAAAAATGTGACAAAATTTAACTTTCAATTTGATCGCAGTATTATTTCATACCGACGTCGAAATTTATTGTTATTTTGTTGTTGTTGTATTTTTGGAACGTGGGGTGTTAGACAGTTAGCTTCACTTGTTTTCTCTTGACTTCCTTCGCCATACGAAATAAAAATACTTTCTTGAAATATTTTTCCTGTTGTCTAAAATATTAAAAAGAACTTGCAGTGGCCATCTGCTAGACTTAGATTGGTCACTTTTCACTTGTTGATTAATGACGTCAACACAAAAATTAATATAGGGCGAGTCACGCCGACTTTTTCCAAATTCTTTGTTCATAGGTGACTCTTGCTACTGCGAGAATCTGTGGCAAAGTACTGTTCTTTATTTTCATTTGATGCTTAGTTATGACTTATTATACGTTTTCGATAAATCTCATTTTGTGAGCGTGGCAGTTGTCTGATTACGGCCATCTTCGATTTTATAATATATTTTTTACTAAGGAACGCGCGTACGTAGTTTCATCAAGATACCTCAATTATTATTAAAGTTACAGCTTGCACGGACGACCGGACAGACAGGCCAACAGACACTCACCCGGATTTCAACTTTTCTCGCCACCCTGATGATTTATATACTATATATGAAACCTTATATATATCTTTCCTAGTTTTAGGTGATACGTACAACCGTCAAAACTTAAAACTTAACAAATTTGAGCATGCCTTCTCTGCATTCGAAATTTATTTTCTTTTGTAAGTTCAAGCGGCTTAAAGCTTAAATAAATATCGCTTTTGAACGCAATGTAAATCACCGTGCCATCATTTTCGAAAGGACAAACTCGGGCTCACTCAGGAAGCGCAAGAAACTGCTCAACCCTGCTATGTTGTTGCGGAAGCGCATTTTAGCAGCTGCCACTTTACAGGTAATTAAAAACGTCGCACTTTGGCGAATGCGCATATGATTCCATTGAATACAGAGTGTGTTTTTATATTTCGGATCAATGTCTTTTTGAAATGTTCAATCATGATTATTCTTGGTGTAATACATTTTAGCAGAATTAAGTCAACCTTTTGAATTAAATTTTACAATAATTTGGAACCTCAAAATAAGAAATCCATGAGAAGCAATTATAAACACGTATCCTTTCGGAGAGGCTTTACACTCATTTAAATAAACTTTTAATTGAGCAGAGGCTTCTTTTCGAATAGAAAAACAAGTCTTAGACGTCAGAAGAATTCTCCCTGTTCTTGACTTATCATATACTTTTAAAGTTTCTCCAAAATTCACCTGTCCACAAATGTACAAATCGTATTTAAATATATTGCAGTTTGTGGAATGGTCTATTTGGGATCTTTAGAATGCTTCGTTAGAAAGGCTGCTTCAGAACTTACTGAGCACTAATTTTTAATCTGAAATCCGGTGGACTGTCAGTCTGTCCATTCGTGCAAGCTGTAACATAAGTAAAATTGAGATATCTTGATAAAACTTAAAACACAGGTTTTCTTGTACAAAAAAAGTACGAGTTCGTAATTGAGCGTAATCGGACCACTGTCACGCCCGAAAATCGCCATTAATCGAAACCGTATAAAGTATGTACCATAACTAAACACTTAATTGAGATATGTATAACACTCATATTTGGCACAGGGGCACTTTCTGAAAAAGTGGTCGTGGCCCTACTCTCTAATAATTTTAATGTGTATATCTCCAAAACCACTAAAGCTACAACAACCAAATTCGCTCAGCTCAAATATTATAAGAACTCCTATCCACAACGCGAAATACTTAAAGCGCGATAAATCAATAATTATATACGCCGGAGATGCAAAGATTTGCCGTTGGGATGGTACCACAAGGCTTTACAGAGATCGGTGAAAATTGAACGATGAGCGTGGCCAACTGACCAATTACGACAAAATTTGGTTTGTGGTATTTTTTCAATATTTCTTAGACGTTGTGAAAATAGATGAAATCGGACAATGACGACACCTACTTCCCATATAGCAAAATTTTAAATTCCACTTGATTTGTTCAGTTTCCAGTATACAAATCAAGAAAAAATTAATATAAAGGGATTAAACTTAGCACGAATAATGCCTTTAGTGTATGCCACCTTATGATCGAGAATTGTTCAAATCCAACAAAAACTCTTCAAGCCCCTTGGTACCGAATATTTGGATACCCGTACCTTAGGCCGGGTCGATTTGTTTGGAGGCAAAATTCATATTCTAGGGATCAAAGTAAGATACTTTGTCGAAGGAACCATACCTCTAAAACGAATTTTGATGTCCCCCAATTTGGGTCGAACTTTTGGGTAGGGGCAAATTTTGAAAAATCCCACTTTGACCCATTTAGAGTGCTCCAATGGAGTCCAAATGTATAACCCACCCCCACTAACTTTGGACGGCCGATCCACCCATACCAGTGAGACACCCCCTGAAACTCCCCTGGGGGTTCCCCATCAATCATTTCAAAAAATCACCATTTTTGGTGATTTACATGAAAAAATCAGCTAAATTGTTATGTTTTTTCTTTATTTTTATTTATTTACTAGCTGACCCCGCAGCCGTTGTCCTGCGTGAAATTATGTGTTTTGAAATGAAAAAAAGTTGAAATTATATTGTGTAGAAAATGAATTATTTTAGATTTTTCTACATTTTTTTTAATGTAGCTCAGCTTAATAAACATAATTTTTTGATTTCTGTTCTGGTGCGTAAATATACAGAGAAGATGGGTTTCCAACTCGTCAACACGCCACATATATCTGGCCAATTTTCCCTGGAAATTGAATACGTTTGAAATGAAATGGCTGTCCCTTGTATTCGATAACTGCGTCATAATCAGTCGGGTTCCATTACACAGTTTCGGCGCATGAAGATTGTGAAACATAATAATGACAGATCCAACTTTGAGACGCAAATGATGCTGGGGCATACCAAGGCTCTCCAAAGAATTTGGAAATTCCACTGGATAATTTACGGTTTCGTCTTTCTTGTCAAGACGATCGATCGATTTATATGAGCGCAAACCTCCCGAAATTTGACTTTGAATCTTCCAGTTTAAGTCATTAACATCGGTATTTTTGGCAACTAAAATTGCGCGTGCACTCAAGCAATTGCAGTTACGATAATTTTGCCAATGTGCGGATAAACATTCGTGATGAGTTCATCTTCCGTTGAAGTGAATTGACAAAAGGGAGGTGAAATTGATATCAAACCACTGGAAGTACAACCCGAAATTTGCCCATTTCCAATTCTTAGCGAATACAATGTAAAATGCCATCGGCAATGTCATTTTTTCGTATCCCATAATTAACGCGAATTTGAAGGCTGATATGTCAAAATGATCTTCGCGAAAAATATGCGAACTTCAGTGGCATGCGAAGTAACTCTTGCATTGTCCTTCGTCTCTTTCCAGTGATTATCATGTTCCAGCAAATGCAACTGCTGGCATACACAAAGCGCTTTATTGCTGTTCACATATCGATCTCTATTTGAGACTGCTGATCTCATATTGTTCAAGGCCAATAACCGCTATGTTCCCTGGGAAATTGAATACTTTGAAATAGTAATGGCTATCCCTTGTACCGATAACTGGGGATAATAATTAGTCTGTTTTAAAGGGTTCGGCGCATGAAGATTGATTCTGATGCATAGATCCAGCACGAGGAAACAAATGATCTTTGGGCTTACCAAGGCTCTCCAAATTTGCGATTAAGTTGGATAATTTACGGTTTGGCTTTTCAAATTCCGGAAACGCTCGATCGATTTATATGAGCGCAACACCTCCCGAAATTTGACGATGAATCTTCATTTATAAAGTGAATCAAATAGCGTTATTTTTAACCAGTCTCTGATTGCTCGTGCACTCAGACATTTGCAGGTACGATAATCTGACTAATCTGTGACTACTACTATTCACTATTACATTCATCTAGCGTTAGTGAATTGACAAATAAGTGGCTTGATCTCGAAACTACTGGATATCAACCGAGTACCCATGTCCAATTCCTAGCGAAAACAATGGAAATGTTGTCCAGCAATGTCATTTTGAATATCCTGGATGAGATCATCACTTGATATTGAATCTGATGTCGTAATGATTTTTCTGTTTATAAAGCTTCAATGGAATGCTAAAGTAACTCATGCGTTTCCTTCATAAATTTCAGTAATTAGCATGAAAACTGCAACTGCTGGCAAACATTTATTATTGGTTCCTATCGACCCATTTGTACTGCTAATCTCATATTGTTGGCCATAACCGCTATGTTGCTTTGTTATTGACATACTTATTAATCATGTCTAACGTTTGTATGGGGATAAGAAAAGGCTGTGTTAAGGGATTTTCGGATTATTCGTTACAGAATCGCAAAATCGTCTTTGAACTTCAACGAACATTGTAAGAAAAGAATTAACTCAAATTAGTGGCGTTAAGGTTATGAGCTGACTTTAGACACTATCTGGCTAAGATTCATTTTATTTATATCATTACATATACATATTACATACATATAATATAAGTATACATAAAATTTTGCTCCATATCATATAACAATGAATGTTTGTTTGTTAGTAACACTAAGAGAACGGTTGATGAAATTTTTAAAGTTTGTTTGTTGTGGATCGGGAAAGGTTTAGAAACAAATACCTTATAATTTTCATGAGGAGAAGTCGGAAAAGTGGACAATTCCAAAAAGTAACATCTTTCATACACATTTTTTTTCAATTTTTGTTTGTTTTGTTTTTCAATATTTTGATTTGTAAATTATTTGAATCGTTCAATTGCGGTCGCTTGCTTTTTTATTCCGGCTATCTAAAGGAAAAATTATTGAAAATTATTCAGTGAAAACTTTATGTGTGTTTCAGACGAAGTGATCCGAAATTTGTTCCGAAGCCACGAAGAGGTCGCGCCAATATTTGTCGGCGTTCTTTTTGCCATCAACGTATGGCAGCCCAAAGAAAGGCAAGAAATACTCCCAAAATGCGATGACATACGTGCGGAATTATGGATCACGGTCAATCAGCTACCCATCGTAACGATATCACATCGCGACTTTTTAAACAATAGCTACGATGTTTGACGGTCTTTATCTTGAAGCAACCTATGGTATATATGGTGCTGTTAGATACTGAATGTATTCTGTTGCGTGTTGCCGCACGCACACATTCTTCTTTGGATACGGACGGTGATTACACCAGACCAAATTGATGAAATCATTTCAGCGGAAATTCCTGATTCAAAGATAGATCCAGAATTATACGAAGTGGTGAAAACCAATATGGTTCATGGACTTTGGGAACCTTACAATCCCACTTTGGTTTGTACGTCTGACAATAAATGCACAAAACACTACTCATGTGCTTTTCTTTCGGAAACGGAAATGGGAAGTAATGGATATTCACTGTATCGGCGTCGCTCACCAGACGACAATGGCAGAACATTTAGCGTTTAGAGGCGTTAACAATACATCGAAGTTGAAAACATATCGATCGTACCATATTCGCCACTTTTGTCTAATTTACATTCAAAACTCATGTCAATGTTGAATATTGTAGATTGGTGAAATCGATCAAATACGTTTGCAAGTACGTCACCAAAGAAAGCAACATAGCGGTTATTGGCCTTGAACAATATGAGATCAGCAGTATCAAATGGGTCGATATGTGAACCGCAATAAAGCGCTTTGTAGGATGTTTACTTTTGCAATTCATGAAAGTTTTCCGACTGTTGTGCGTCTCGCGGTTGAACTTCATTTAAGTCATTGCGTATACTGAATGGTACAGTGTGTGCAACTTTTTGAGAAGCAAGCCAGCAGTTGCGTTTGCTGGAACATGCTAATCACTGAAAACAGAAGAAGGACAATGCAATAGTTACTTCGCATGCCACTGAAGTTCGCATAGTTTTCGCGAAGATCATTTCGATATATCAGCCTTCAAATTCGCGCCAATTATGGGATACGAAAAAATTACATTGCCGATGACATTTTCCATTGTATTCGCTAAGAATTGGAAATGGGCAAATTTCGGTTGATACATCCAGTGGTTTGATATCAATTTCACCTCCCTTTTGTCTACTCACTTCAACGGAAGATGAACTCATCACGAATGTTTACCCGCACATTGGCAAAATTATCGTAACTGCAATTGCTTGAGTGCACGCGCAATTTTAGTTGACAAAATACCGATTTTATTGACTTAAAATGGAAGATTCAAAGTCAAATTTCGGGAGGTTTGCGCTCATATAAATCGATCGATCGTCTTGACAAGAAAGACGAAACCGTAAATTATCCAGTGGAATTTCCAAATTCTTTGGAGAGCCTTGGTATGCCCCAGCATCATTTGCGTCTCAAAGTTGGATCTGTCATTATCATGTTTCACAATCTTCATGCGCCGAAACTGTGTAATGGAACCCGACTGATTATGACGCAGTTATCGAATACAAGGGACAGCCATTTCATTTCAATCGTATTTAATTTCCAGGGAAAATTGGCCAGATATATGTGGCGTGTTGACGAGTTGGAAACCCATCTTCTTTGTATATTTACGCACCAGAACAGAAATCAAAAAAATTATGTTTATTAAGCTGCGCAACATTAAAAAAATTTAGAAAAATCGAAAATAAATCATTTTCGACACAATATAATTTCAACTTTTTTTCATATCAAAGCATATAATTTCACGCAGGACAACGGCTGCGGGGTCAGCTAGTTTATTTAT
This sequence comes from Bactrocera tryoni, assembly GCF_016617805.1. NCBI lineage: Eukaryota > Metazoa > Arthropoda > Insecta > Diptera > Tephritidae > Bactrocera > Bactrocera tryoni. Next base: position 64,312 of record NW_024395945.1, on the reverse strand, counting down.
AATAATATCTATTTTTTCTCTTAAGAAATTTATTTAGTCAGAACATATGTAAATGAAAAAATTAATTTAAGTGATGATCTTAAACTAACAATAGACAATTGTGTTTGCCCTTGAGATCGCAAAATGATCCTAAACTAACAATAAACAAGAAGATCAATTCTGAATTGATTGGTTACGTAGGATTGGAACATAAAACCGCTGAATACAAAACAACCAAATTAAATGGTTTTTTCAACGATAAAAATATATCACTGGATACATTAATTGGAATATGCACTGACGGTGAGCCAACAAACACTGGCCCACACGGTGGAATTATACGATGATTCGAATTGCTGTTAAAAAGACCATTGCATTGGTTTGTTTGCCTTCCACACTTCAACGAACTTCCGTTTCAGCATTTGCTTGAAGCTTTGGATAAATCAACCAGCACTGGACCAAGATCGGCAACCGGAAAACTGAACTGGTAAGTTATTGCTAACACTCATTTATTATAATTGTCAACCATTTTTAATTATTTTATTATTATATATTTTTAGGTGGTGGACGGCTTCCAGAAAATTGAGTTGCAAAATATGCCCCCTGCTCCAGAAAAAAAAGAATTTTCCACCGATTCGAAGTACTTATACGACATGGCCCATGCAATTTCTAGCGGCGTGGTTCCGGGGGATCTGGCTGACATCAAACCAGGGAAAATTGTACATTCTCGGTGGCTCACCAAGGCCGCTAGATTATTGCGATTATATGTGACAACGGAAAATCCAGATGTAAATTTAAGAATTCTGGTTGAATTTATAATTAAATGTTATGTGCCAATGTACTTCAATATCAAGTATTACAGATCTGTCGTGTACGGCAGTGCATTATTTTTCAAGTTAATTGGTTGGTCTCGATTTCTAGAACCTCGCTTACGCAAAATTGTCAATCAAGTAATTAATGATAATTCATATTATGCGCATTCGGAAAATATCTTGTTATCAATATTGTTTGATGATAGGAAAGAAAATCGCGACTGTGCCATCAAGAAAATTCTACGCTATCGAACCGATGTTGACGAGCCAATGGAACTTAGAGTTTATAAAAAACCAGATATAAACCTTAATTGCACAAGTTATAAGGAAATGATCAATTTGAATGATATAAATATCGTATTTGAACCACCATTCACGCGAAGCATTCCGTACGATACATTGAAAGAATATTTAAATCAAGATGATCCACCGTTTAATGATCCAAAAATTCCATCACACATACAAGGAACGGAACGACATGTTCAATTGCTAGCTAGCGTTTCCAAACGGGTTATACCGGAAAATGTAGAGGCTGTTATGGCGACGACATTAGAGAGCCATGCGGAATTGCCCAGACTTGAAAGTAAAAAAGACTTCAAACAATAATTTTTTTAATTTCTTTTCTATCTATAACTCACTTAAATTAATTTTCTTCATTTACATATGTTCTGACTAAATAAATTTCTTAAGAGAAAAAATAGATATTATTATAAATAAATAAGGAAAAAACATAGCAATTTAGCTGATTTTTTCATGTAAATCACCAAAAATTGTGATTTTTTGAAATGATTGTATGGGGAACCCCCCAGGGGAGTTCCAGGGGGAGTGCCACTGGCATGAGTGGATCGGCCGTCCAAAGTTAGTGGGGGTCGGTCATACATTTGGACTCCATTGGAGCACTCTAAATGGGTCAAAGTGGGATTTTTCAAAATTTGCCCCTACCCAAAAGTTCGACCCAAATTGGGGGACATCAAAATTCGTTTTAGAGTTATGGTAGAATACGATTTTCATAGAGCAATGGGCGATTTTTAAATCGACCCGCCCTACAGTACCTATAGTTAAGTTTTGATCGAAAATAAGAGTCAACGTGCTAGATATATAATTGGAATTCAGGGATAGTACTTCTTTCACAATGATATATCTGTATGTTAAAAATGGTTTGAATCAGATCAGTACTTTTTTGAGACCCCATATACCTAATTTAAAGATTTTCGAACCTCCTGGTGCTTTGTGCTGGATATATCGGCCAATATTTGAGTTATCTCAATGAAAATTGCAGAGCGTGTTTTACTCATAACAGTTTATCAATGTGCCTAAAAGAGATAAATTTGAGATAGAACTTGGACTTTAATTTTTAACAAAACTGGGAACACCTTTTGATTTCAAAACTACGGAATATTAAAAATAAGCTTAGGTTCCATAGTAACTCTCAAGTCAACAAAACTAAAACTTTCTGTGGTTTATAGTATTTTTTTACATAAGGAGAGGGGTGCTAACATATACAAGATAATCAGATCGTCTTACATTTTTTGAATTTCAATGACAACTAATTTCTATCGTTTTAAGCAACCAAATTGTTTAGGTCAGTTTCCAACAGATACATTTCATCATTTAAATTATATGATGAATTTTTTAAAATTCTTTTACAGAAGATATATCGTTAATGAAGAACAAAAACAGAATCGTCCTAAGCTGAAATCGAAGCTTAAAGAGTACTCTCAAATATCACTCGTTTGTTCTATTTTGTTTTTTTTTTTTGTTTGTGCTGAAACACGTTCTTTTTAAGTATCATGATATTAAAAACTGCCTAATATAAAAAACTGAATTATGCTGCTATAAACTATTGGGCCCTTAGAAAATAAATATATATTTGTCACAACACATAAAACAGTACAGTCGAATGGTACCAAAAGAAAATAATTTTAAGATAATGCAGCCCGATATTGCATAACATTATATTCAGATACATACACTTTTGTGGACTACGACACTCCTGAGACCCCACGCCGCAAGTCTAGGTTTCCTCTCATGGCACATAATATAGTACATAAAGTGTTTGTAAGAGCACAAAATATGAAGAAGAAATGCTAAAAAACACAATATTGGAAATATAAAATTTTATGCTGATACTTAAATATTATGAAAACTGTTGAGTATTATATGCGCACATAGTCCAAAAAGCGGAGTTATTATAACGATGACTCCACACGAGTAGCGCGGAAGTATCTGCAAACATGCATGAGAATTTTCGCGGTACTTAGTTTTCAAGCAAATGCAATTGCGGTATATTATTTGCAATAGACGTATGTTTGCTTTCACGTCAGCTGTTTTCTGCAGTCATGGATGCACCGGCTAAGCCTTTAGCATTTTCAGCATTTCTTCGCGAGAATTTTTCCAAGTCATAGTTTAATCTATTTTTGTTTTCACACAGCCAACATTTTGACTGACATTTGTACAGGTTATGGCAATTTGTTGCAGTTGTTGTCTACATTATCACAGCATTACACTAGCGCTGCTTGTGTTACTGGCACTTGTGTCATAAATATTGCATAAATATAAGGAGATGAGCTTTAAGTGCAGAATTGTGTGGTTTTGAGTGTGTTCATCAATGTACATAAATTAATGTACAAATATGTATGTCTCTATAAAAATGTCTTTTTTTTTTATCCGAAGGAATCTGTAGCATTCATACGGTGTAGATTTAAACTCACCAGTAAATGATGGGGTTTCGTATTTACGATTCATTTTTTAACTTTCTATTAGTTTTACGAATGCATATATATTCTACATGCTTTCATTTATAAGTATAACTTTATTAACTAACTCGTAACTTTGCTAGTGTCCTGTGCGTTCACTAGAAGAGAAATCTTCTATGAATGTATTCATAATACAACCATGTTAATATAATACGTTACCATTACTTTAAGCATGATTGTTGCTGTTACCATACTGTATAGATAAACTTTTCTATATTCTTTGAGGGTTATCCATTAAAATAACAGTGGTTTTCAGTGCAAGCACTTGCTTCCGATCGTTCAGTTTGCATGGAAAGTCAAGACCTTTGCAAAATTTCAGATGGATATCTCAAAAACTGACTAATTCTCATATATACGGACAAATAGACAGGCAAACAAACATATAGACAGACGGACATCCCCAAATCGACTCACATCGTTCTGCAACCACTTGCTACAGTGTATTATAGTTTTGTTCACCTAACGGTTGTACGTATCACGTAAAACTAAGCGAGATAGATATAGGGTTATAAACATATATCCGTCCGTAGAGGAAACTGGTTGAAATACTAACTGTCACCAGGAAAACAATGGCCCATTGGCAAGACTACGCTGTACGCATTTGGGGCCCCAAGATATGTAAAGGTGAGGCCACAGAGGGGTAGTAATTGAACTGATCATCGTACTTTAATTTCAAAGTTGAATGTCTTTGCATACAAAACCTGTGTTGACCAAACAACATGGTGTACTATATAATATTGTCAACTTTCACGAATTTAATTAAGATCTCACCTTTCCAGCACATATGGTATGGCACAATGTGATTGGTAGCACTGGAGATAAACGACAGCAACAACATCTATTGACAAAATACGAAAAGGCCTTTCTCGACTACCCAATATACATTTGATGTATAACAGTAACAGTTACAACAAGTCGAGAAAACAATTACAGTAACAATATGTAAATACTCTATATAAGAAACTGAATTTTCGCTTAGAAACAGCTTCTAGCATAAACTTTAAGCTTCTTCTGCAGTAAATTGCAGTGTTATTATAATTATAATCAGTTGATTAAAAAAATACAAATAGGTAGTAATTGCTACGGCGCCCATCCAATGAAAGCACTAAATTAATTGCTATGGATAAATTGAATTAAAGCAAATAAAGCGCTAAAAAATTATCACCCTTTCACTGAAAAAACATCGCTATTTTAGTCGAACCATTAGTGGGATTCGTTAATAACAGTGTAAGTGCCGATTATGTAAGTGAGTGATTTCGAGGATTGCGAACTTTTGCTTGCTTTTAAACAGATTTGTAAAAGCATTGCATGGTTGCTTTTAAAAGCTTGCTTTACTGTCATGTTTGGGAGCAAATCCACTTTTAACGATTTTCGGTTTTGCTTGTTAATCATGAATTTGCACCGAATACGATTTTGAAAAAATTTTGTTTGGATTTTTACATTTCATTTGTCCAATGTCATGTTTGGGAGCAAATCCACTTTTAACGATTTTCGGTTTTGCTTGTTAATCATGAATTTGCACCGAATACGATTTTGAAAAAATTTTGTTTGGATTTTTACATTTCATTTGTCCAAAGTTAATTCTTTTATTTATGAAGTAAGCACTTGTAATCAGAAGCTGCAATAAGCTGTAATTCATTGCCTTGAACTGTTACTGACAGCTTCACATTTTATTTAAAGTTTTTATTTAACTATTGTTTATGAACAATTTTATTTGCTTGGTCGGTTTTACTGTATACAATTAGGCATGCTAGCTACTATTACAATCACGAACGTAACAGGCTAATTTCGAATGCCGCCCAAACTATATTTTTCTAAAGTGGTACTTAACGGAGTTTGCTGCAGTTTGCTTTAAAAAATTATCCATGAAAAATTTAAGAAAAAAAATTGACCACTGGAATTGATCAACTAAAATTTTTTTAATATGCTTTGGTGATTTCTGCAAGCAAAATTGGTTGTGGTTGCCAAACAGATACGATTACATAGAAATGTATAAAATTTTCAGGTATAGAAACACGGCTACTTTTTTTTTGCAACCAGTGTTTAACACCAACATTGCAAAGGAGTATTCATCAGCTTCACTTAACCTATACTGATACTAGATCATACACCAACTGTTTGTGAATTTAAATATAATGGGAATTTTAAAATTAAAATATCGCAAGTTTGGATAGTCGAATTTTTAATATTTTACTCTTGAAACATGTTGCTACAGAGTATAATAGTTCTATTCACCAAACGGTTGTATGTATCACATAAAACTGATCGAGATGGAATCGAGATATAGGGTTAAATATATAAATGATCGTGATGAAGACGCGACTTGAAATGAAAGTGACTGTCCGTCCGTCCGACCGTATAGAATTGAAATTCAGAGAGAATCTTTTCTTGATGAAGGTATCTCTGTGAATTAAAAATAGGTTGAATCGGGGCAACACTTCCCTGAGCCTCCATATACCTAATTTAAAGATTTTCGATACTTCATGAAACCCAGGGAATATTTTATTTTTGTGGCATATGGTATTGGCAAAAATGCATGTAATCGTATCGATATTATCCCATTTACAATGTTTAATATTCCACAAGAAGTAGTGCTAAGCGAACTTCTTCTCTGTAAGTTTATTTGAGTTAGCTTCCGCGGTTTGGTAGATATGTACATTCAACCATCTGAGCTAGCAGGTGTTTGTCTTTGCTGCGATCTCCCGTATCAGATTACAGTTTTGTATTTTAATTAAATGCTTAGTAATGACGCTTTAACGGGGTTTCACTTAATGGCGTTTTGTATATGTCTGATTACGTCCATTTTTAAAAGAAGTCCTCCTTGAGTCAAATGGAATATGTGTAACAAGTTTAATCAAGATTTCATTATTTTTGCTCAAGTTATCGCTTACACGAACATATGGATAGGTGGATCATACATGCACATACATATATTATATATTACTATATATCGTGAGCTTAAAGTGATACAAAACCGTTAGGTGAACATATTTATTATGATCTGTAGCAACATATTGCAGTAGTATAAAAAATAGAGAAAATTATACCATATAATTCTTTAAAGATTTAAACTTAAATTTTCAAAATATAACATAGTAAAGTAAGAATTGACTGCTAGTTAACGCGTATGCGTATTTTGCTGGACAGCATGTCTGGAAGAAATTACTTACATATGTACATCGGCAAGCATAATCTAACTAAATATTTTTATATATGTAAGTATAAAAATTAAAAGCGGTAAATACTAAACATAAGTCATAAGCAAAAATTACTGCTTACCTTTGCAAATATTCATTCACTTTCAACCCTATCAAAGAAAATATTTGTATTCGAAAAAATCGTTTCGTATTTTTAATCAAATTTCAACTTATTTTTTTTTATGTTTATACTAATTAATAAATAATCAAATATGAACCATTTTGGTCGACCACTTTTTTCCATTTTTCCGCTAGAGACATTAATCCATCAGGGTAAAACTTTCGTCAGCGTAAATTGAAATTTTGAAATTTTCAGAACGAAAGCCAGTGGTATTGTGGTACATAAGCTGGTACACCATCGTCTCCGTAAACTTCACAAATTTCATTGTTGGCTAGCGTGGCATTCTTACCTTTTTTATACAAAAATTTTAAAATATAGCAAATTTCTTCATTATTATCACTAATTTTTGAACAGCTGTAACTTTTTCCAACTCCCCCCCCGAACTTAATTTAAATGAATCTTAAAATCTCACCTTTTCAACAATATATGGTATGACACAATGTGATTGGTAGCACTGGAGATATACGACTGCAACGAAATCTATTGACAAACTACGAAAAGACTTTTTCGAATACCCATTATATACTTATATCTATACTAATATTATAAAGAGGAAATGTTTGTTTTTTTGTTTGTTTGTTTCGAATAGGCTCCGAAACTACTGAACCGATTTGAAAAATTCTTTCACCGTTGGAAAGCTATACTATCCCTGAGTGACATAGGCTATATTTAGTTAAAAAAAAAATAGGGTTCCTTACCAAAACTCCGATAATGTAAAAAAAATACCAAAAAACTTTCTGTAATCGCGAATGCTGCGAAAACGATTGAAGATATAACAAAGTGATATACTACAATTTTGTAGAACTTATCATTATCTACAAAAAACGTCGCGACATCATATCTCTAACTATTATAGTTTTGTCACAATAAGCGATTTTATATAAAAAAATTAATTAAAATACCACTACTTGAAAAGGCTCTTTATTTATAACTTAGCATTGATCCTTATCGAAATAAATGATTTATCATTTAAATCGCTTCAAAACCTTTATATAACTTTTTGAATTATTAGATTCTGACATTCCATTCAAAAGATATCACGAGTTAAAAATTTTTAAAAGTCGCTCGGCGGCGAACTATGCGTTGTAGAGTTGTAGGCGTCAGGGTTAAGACAAAGAATGTGTATAATAATAAGAAGGAGCAAATGTTAGCTCTGCTAAAATGTTATTTGACATTAGGAACATCGAAAAATTTTCGAAGAAGTAATCGAAAAAATTTCGAACAGTATGAAGGAACACCATTCAAAAGGGGAAGCAAGCCAATGTTTACCACTCTATAGGGAACTTGCCAATTGCGTACACGATATAAAGGAACATGAGAACAGAAAATGTATCAGAGAAACTACACCACACTGTATGGTACTAGCTTCTATAGAAATTGCACACGCAGATGTTCTTTGATATGCGCATAAAGGGAAAATTTGAATAATGTGTTTTTATAAAAAATAATTATAGGGCAAATAATCAAATAAATAGTAATTAAAATGGAAATAAAATAAAATGAAATAAAAAAACAAAAAAGTCAAAAAATATATACATATTTTAGAAGTTCATGTAGGCTTTGAACCCGAACAAAATATTTGGAGTTGCAAAATGTTGATCAGCTAAGCACACAGCACCAAAGCCAACCTTGGAAGTAGAGAATATATTGTGGTATACGTACAATAAAAGCGATATATACTCCTCTACCCAAATTTTCCACCACTTTATGAAGGAACACGATAAACTACACCACATTAATAAAGAACATGAAAAATTTCAATGTCAATATGTATGCAAAAATTCAATGCCCTGGATTGGGTGAAATTGCGCCAAAATAAGAATAGGAGAGAGAAATGAGAATATTGATTTCAATGAGAATGTTGATCTCAATGTTGCAATAATGTACATATGTATTATATGTATATGCAGTGTTATTATACATTCTTTGGTTAAGATCACTCGCGCGGTCGGCTCCCTACTGAATGGTCGTGTGCGGAATTAAAAAAAATTGTCGCTTGATAATATTTTGTCGCTTGATAATACTTCGTTTAGTAGGTAACTAAACCCATTCAAAAAGTTCTTTTCAGATCTAGACCCATATATATAGCACAGATATTGTACATTTAGTTATCCTAAGAAATGAATTGAATAAGTTTTATGATTTAATTTTAATACATAGGTTGTAGTTTTGTATGTTGTTATAGTATGTAGGTAGTTGTAAGAACCTCAAAGATTAGTTTAAAGGCTTTTTTTCTTTTATCATTTAAAAAAAATGCCCAAAAGATCAAGATCTCAACTTTCTAGAAATAATTCCCATGCCAGGGCCACAAAAATATGTCGAAATAAAGAATCTTCATCTGAAACTGAAAATCGTCTTTTAAGTCAGAGAGAATATGTGGCGCAATCGCGTGCCAGAGAGTCGAGTACCGAGCGTTCGCAACGGCTCGCTGAACAAAACATGAGAACCTCTCAAAGACGCGCGCGGGAGTCCAGTCTTGAGTGTTCGCAGCGCCTAGCTGAACAAAATTTAAGAACTTCTCATGTGCACGCGCGAGAGTCAAGTACTGAGCGTTTGCAGCGGCTTGAAGAGCAAAATTTCAGAAGTATACAATCCCGCATTAGGGAATCAAGCTCTGAGCGTTCCCAACGCCTTCAAGACCAGAGAGAACGACAACAGACTTCAAGAGCTAGAGTTCGCAATCGAGTTGTAGCTCACAGTAACAGATCGGCTTTTAAATACGAGCCACAGATTGATTATGCTCAACAGTCTTCCGTCCAAATCGGCGATTTGCCCTAAGTGTTCTGCCAAAAAAATGGGTCGATGAAACTAATGGTATGAGTTGTGCTTCTGGAAAAGTTATTATCCCCAATATTCAAGAACCACCACAGCCAATAAAAAATCTTTTGACAAATAATCATTCTCTATCTAGACATTTCCTAACCAACATCCGTAAGTACAATAGCCTTTTTCAAATGACTTCGTTTGGCGCCAAAGAAATAAGAGAAGGTAATTTTATGCCAACTTTCAAAATAGAGGGCCAGGTATATCATCTTATTGGTAGCCTTTTACCACCATCAGGCCAAAATCCACAATGCTTACAGATATATTTTATTTCAGACGCAGATCAGCTTTCGTTGAGGGCAAACATAGCTCCAACGCTAAAAATAGATTTAATTAATGAACTACAGACAGCACTGAAAAGCCACAACGTATATATACGAAGCTTTAAACAAAATATTGAACGAAACTCTTCGGATAATTTAAACCTAATTATTCTTTCCGACTGCCCACCGCAGACTGCTCACCCGGGTAGATACAATTCTCCAGCTGTAAACGAGGTAGCTGTTCTCTTGGTTGACGAAGAAAAAGGCCCCAGAGACATAGTGCTGCACGGAAGAGACGGCCAACTTAAAAGGGTATCCGAGTTACATCGATCATATGATCCACTACAGTATCCCTTAATGTTCGTTAAAGGAGAAGACGGTTATTATTTAACCATTCCACAGGAAGGTACAGCGCGTAACAAAACTGTGACGTGCATGCAATTTTATGCATTCAGGTTGATGGTTAGAGCAAACAGTTTTAATCCATTACATTATTACAGGGACTTATTTAGCCAATATATTGTCGATTTGATGGCAAAAATGATATCGGAACGATTGAATTACATATATCGTAACCAACAGAGACTAAGGGCTGAAGAATACATTCATCTCAGAGACGCTTTAAATCAAGACGAAAATGTTGACCGATCAAATATCGGTCAGCGCGTAATCTTACCATCTTCATTTACAGGTTCTCCACGTTACCTGCATGAAAAAACACAAGACGCGATGGCGTATGTCCGAAACTACGGGAGACCAGACTTATTTGTCACGTTTACGTACAATCCTGAATGGCCTGAAATTAAAGCGGAACTACTACCTGGTCAGCGATCTTTTGATCGTCATGACATCATTTCAAGGGTGTTTCACTTAAAAATGAAGAAATTCATAAAATTATTCAACAAAGATGAAATATTCGGCAAAGTGAAATGTTACATGGTGAGTGTGGAGTTGCAGAAGCGAGGTTTACCACACTGTCATATGCTGTTTTGGCTAGAGACAAAAATCCAACCAGACGAAATTGATAGGGTCATAGTTGCGGAACTTCCCAACCAACAAAACGATCCAATATTGTACGATATCGTAACTAAAAATATGGTGCACGGACCATGCGGAGAACATAACTTAACAGCACCATGTATGAAAAACGGAATTTGCACAAAAAAATACCAGCGACGTTTGGTCAACGGAACGGAAGAAGGAATTTTTCCCACTCCAAATTTAAGCGATCATTGTGACATTCTTCTGGATGAGCCCTAGGTCAAATACTCCATAATTTGGAAAACTTAATAGATGCTATATACCCTGATATCGAGAATTTGCACCAAAAGGACTTTCATTGGCTATGTTCTAGGGCTATAGTGTCTCCTAAGAATGATACTGTTAATGAAATAAACAATCTAATAGTTCAAAAAGTCCCCGGCCAAATTAAAACATACAAATCAATCGACAATGTGACTAATATCGAAGACGCAGTCCATTATTCACAGGAATTTTTAAATTCGTTGAACCCTTCTGGACTGCCACCACATGAGTTGTCGCTAAAAACCGGAATCCCAATAATGCTTTTAAGAAATTTAAGCCCTCCGAACATGTGTAATGGGACGAGGCTGCTTATTAAAGAGTTAAAGGACAATTTAATTGTAGCAACTATTATTACTGGCCCAGCAGCTGGTCAACTGGCTCATATACCGAGGATACCGATGATCCCGACTGATCTGCCAATCCCATTTAAACGGCTTCAATTTCCGGTAAAAACATCTTTCGCATTAACGATTACAAGTCCCAAGGTCAAACCTTCGAATTAGTAGGGATCGACCTGCGAAAGAAATGTTTTACTCACGGTCAAATGTATGTTGGACTATCGCGGGTCGGAGCCCCTGAAAATCAATTTATTTTGTTGCCACAGAATAAAACAACATCAAATATAGTTTATAGGGAAGCTCTAACACAATAAAAAGTTTTTCTTTTGGGATTATGACCTCTTTGCAATAATTAAAAATATAAACAAAAAAACCTGATATTGAGAAAAAACAAACAAAAGAAACGTATTAAACAAAAAAATTAAAACGTAAAGAAATTTAAAAAACACTAATAAAAAATGCAAAAACAAAAACAAAAAAAAATATAAAACAATGAAAAAAGTACAAAAAAATCTTAAATAATATATAAGAATAAAATTTCATATTTTTTTTTAAATTCGACGCAAAAAATTGTGAATATTTGTGTTAATGTCATGTTGAGTGCCCGTGCGAAGCCGCTATGTGTATGTAACAACATCCACTGCAATGTTCACAGGTTTTCTGTAATGTCTTTAGCATCAGCATTGCATCCGTGCGAAGCCGGGGCGGGTCCCTCCTAGTATATGTATAAAACCTAAAGACGGTAAGTACTAAGTATATATACGTTAGCAAAAGCACAAATTACTGATCACCTTTTCAAAAATGCATTCCCTCTCAACACGAGTCGGATATTCAACCCTAGCAAAGAAAATATATGCAAATCAAGACTGGTAAATGCCCTTAAGCAAAAACTTGCATAAAGTTCTTAAATTAAAAGAAAGAAGAAATATAAAAAGATGGTAAAAAATAAAATATATGTATGTAGTATATTCTAATACTCGAATACTCAGAAATGCAGAGAACCGAGAAGTTCGGCGGTTTGAATCGAAAGAGGTCAAGCTGTTATTTGCCTGGCTGCCAACACCTGCTGTAACCTGTGTAGTGAGCAATTGCAGCCATTTCTTTTGTTATGTCAAATATAGTTCTTTTTGTTATTGTGCTTATACCAACTCATTCTGCTCTTTTCTTCCAGACGACAATAATTTTATTTGTTCTGTAATAGTTTGTATTTAACGCGTTTTTCTCGATTTCAAGTTTTTTAGCACCTTTGCTTTTTTCCATTTCATTTTTTTATTACTATATTTCGTTCTATTTCATAAATTTGTCCAAGCGTATTAACCAAATATGACGGAAAGGGGCTAAGCGGCTGAAAACTTCTATTTACAACACACAGTTATGCAAATTTCCACTGATATTGTTGTTTTTATTTCACTTTATCCTTTTTTCATTTCAGTTGCAATTCTTTTGTTTGTTTATGCCTTCGTAATTCGCATTGGTGTTTGGTTATTGGTTGATGATTCAGAAATAATAAAAAAAGGAATGAAAGTCGTAATTGAACATTGCAAGCGAAAGCAAAGAGTGTATACGAAATCAAAAAACTTCTGAACTAAACTAAAAGTCCTTATTAAGGTAACTTGGGTTGAAAAAATAAAAAACTTTCTTTTGCTTAATTTGAAAGTACAATGTCTTGAAAATATATTGTCAAAATTTCAGACAGAAATTTGAAATATTTCGGGAGTTATAACGAGTTTCCTAGAGCGCCTCGGAGTCCTCTCTATCGGAGTTGTTGAACTTTAAACGCGTTTTTCTCAAAACGGTCCTAACGTTTTTCCTACTTTACCGATTGCTTTCAAATTTTAACAGGCTGTTCTACCCACTTATATGTAGTTCCGTCGGTACTAACGAGAATTTTTACCACACAGCTTTTTATTTTACAACCCTTCTTTGCTAAAATAAAAGGACTTTTTTTTCAAAGTCCGCCATTTTGTTATTTACCCTTGAAATTTAACTTCAGTAGTTTTGACCAGAATGACATGTCTATAGATTAAGAATAATCAAGAATATTTGATTTCAGATAACATCCAGATCCAAAATCACCCGGGTCACCCACATGCATTTTTTTTGAGGTTCCAACTTCGAGTGACAATAATAATAGATAAAGTATAAAATTTTTTCAAATAATTTTTTTTTTATATTTTCTATATGTAAATAAAAACACTCTTAATATTCAAAATAATTCTTTTTTATTTTCCTATAAAAAAACACCCTCCAAAGAAGTCATGCAAATAGGCATAAGTTACCAGAATTCAAAGTCAAATTTCGGGAGGTTCGCGCTCATATAAATCGATCGATCGTCTTGACAAGAAAGACGAAACCGTAAATTATCCAGTGGAATTTCCAAATTCTTTGGAAAGCCCTGGTATACCCCAGCATCATTTGCGTCTCAAAGTTGGATCTGTCATTATCATGTTTCACAATCTTCATGCGCCGAAACTGTGTAATGGAACCCGACTGATTATGACGCAGTTATCGAATACAAGGGACAGCCATTTCATTTCAAACGTATTCAATTTCCAGGGGAAATTGGCCAGATATATGTGGCGTGTTGACGAGTTGGAAACCCATCTTCTTTGTATATCTACGCACCAGAACAGAAATCAAACAAATTATGTTTATTAAGCTGCGCTGCATTAAAAAAATGTAGAAAAATCGAAAATAAATCATTTTCGACACAATATAATTTCAACTTTCTTTAATTTCACGCAGGACAACGGCTGCGGGGTCAGCTAGTTTATTTATAATTCTTTTGGTGCCTTGCTGAAATGATTTGTGGTGCTATAGTTATCTAGCTAAAAAGTAAAACTTTTAGTGTAAAAAGTCAGTAAGAAAATATATATGTACCTCAAATTCTTTATAATGGAGATTAATAAATAAGGTAGTTCTCCAACTAATAAAATAAGAATTTCTATTCACACTAACACATATGTTAGGAATTTAATTACATATAATTAATTTTTTCGCTTTGCCATACAAATTCTTATGTCAAATGTGCGCTTGCTCCTTTTCACCTAACATATGCGCAGCCGTATTGCTTTTGTCAATATAGTTATTGAAACCATTCAATTATAACATCTGTGTGTATATGTTATATTATATGTTATGTGATAAGAAGACACATGCAAATTCCTTGCATTTGTATTTGAACGCTATTCAGTTCATTGATATTTACTCATTAAATTGAGTAGCTTAGCATTTTGCTTTTGGCTTAGGAGTAAAAAAAATTTTTATTGAAATGTTGCAACAACGATATATGAAAATGTTTGTTACAAATGAACCCAGTCTGCTAAAGTAAGCCAATAATTTACAAAAAAGCTCGCCTCCGTATAGCTACAATAAACGAGGCTTATCGAAAATTTACAAAACAGTTGGAAAATACGAGCAAATTACAAATTAGAAAGAAAGACATGAATTTATATTAATTGAGGATAATTTAATGACACAAAGTTGTCATTCCTACAGTGTACTAAACCATTGTTGTAGCCGTATATTTACTGTTTGCCTAAAATAAGTAATTAGAATCACACAAGTAATGTGTGGACAAAAAAGCAAATTTTAAAACTTACATCAATATTGAATTTTCCGATAAAGTCTGTGCCTTAACCAAATTTTCTTTCGTCGTATCAAATCCTTCCATCTATCTGTATGGAACTACAATGTAAACTTGGGTGTGTTTTGCAATTGCTCAGAAGACAGGCTTGAATCGATCCTAAAAAGTCGATTATTTCTATTAAAAGATCGATTTTTGACTAAAGTCAGAGTCGACTTTCCTATCCCTAAATACGACTCGGTGTGAGTTGTTGATGAGAAGTCGTAGAGGTGGGGTCGACTCTTCTAAAATTACATTAATTTATAATTGCATTTTCTTTATTAATTGTTTATTTTTAAATAAAATTAATTTGTTTATCATCAACGTATCGTTTGTGCTGCTTATGTGTATCGCGTCAACATTCAAAAGGAATCGTATCATTGCGCTTAAATGTGCATATGTCAATATTAAGAAGTGGAATTGTACCAACACGCCTAAACGTACACGTCTAGTAACGTTTGATGTATAAGTACATATGTACATGTGCACGTTGTGAAGTTGTGAAATCGCCCGTTGGTCTTGGTTCCAGTGGGACCAGGCTTTTCAGCTGAGCTCTAAGCTACCGGGAGGGTCGGCAGGTCGCGGATAGCCGGACGGCCTGTAGTAGCAGGTTAGTTGCGAAATAAGTGGTAACGAATAAGCAACCCCCGACAAGGAGCGGCAGGAGTGGAGGACGCGGTATAAAAGCCAGCTAAGCCGATGAAACCCCTGTGACAGAGGCGAGTCGATACCGCCTCTTAAAAATTGGTGTTCCCCCCATCATGCATGGGCATGGTGGGTAATATAAAAACCCAGGGGCGACGGACTCACAATGAGCGGCTTCCTGGTCAGCGTCTGTTCACCATGTTAGGTGCGGCTGCGAACATGACCGGTTCATACCGGGGCGCACTGGGAGTCCCACGAAGCACCACCAGCTGTTTCCCACTGATGGTGTGGAAAGGGTGATGTGAGCTTGCTCTTCCGAAGTTTTAGCCACGATGTGTATCAGTAACCAGCCCCTTCGGGCCTTGGTCAGGAAGTGTCCATTGAGCGCAGAAATAGTAGTCTGCGTTGCTCCGGGCGAGCGCCGATTCGTCCGCATATTCCGGGACCGGCAAAACGAAGGACAGACTTCAGGGAACTGGGGTAGGGGCATCGTCCCCGAGGGTACACCCGTTCCTGTCTATTTCGGCCCGCCCCCCTGCACACGATGCGCTGGTGAAACTGATTTATGGAGAAAACAATGGAAAAAATTAACAACGACAACAACAATAGCAGCAACAAAAATGTGGAGTATCCAGAGATGGATCCCTTTAAGAAGGCTTCGCGATTGGCTAGATCGCCTGTAAAAATGCTATCGGTGGATAGACCTGCGCGAGCCAAATCTTCACCCCCCGCGCTGCAGGAAGATACACCGTCATTAGTGGTAAGACTAAGCAAACGAGACCACATGTCAGAATTAGGAGAATATATACAGAAGTTAGCTGTTATGATGCGCCCACCGCAGCGCTCCATCAACAATTCGATGCGGGAGCTACTTGGCTCTATCGTGAAACTTCACGCATGTGCCAAGGACGAGCACGCCCGACTGGGCGAACTAAGACGTAATATGTCAAGCCAGACAAAGGTTGTCGAAACAACACCTAAAAGGCCACGCGACGGCAAGCAAACGGGGAGACGAACGCCCCCAAAAAAAACCAAAACCGCCCGTGAAGCGCTACTGACGAGAACTGTAGTTGACCTGACAAGTGAGGACAGAGTTAGCTATCCTAAAGATTCTAGAGGGAAACCAGCGACAGAGGAAGACTGGGTAACGGTCCAGCGCAGGACACAGAGGAAAACGAATAAAAAGGATGCGAACATGACAAAACGCTTTCGGTCTGATGCCATCGTGATTGCAAAATCTGGTGAAATGACGTACGCATTCTTCGAACAGTCAAAACAAATGGAACACTACAAGAACTTGCAAAAATGTGTGAAGAGTTAAAAAGACAGCCAAAGGAGAGATTCTACTTGAGCTAAAGAAGGAGCCGACAGGAAGCACTGAAGGTTATAAAGAAGAGATAGGCAGAATTTTGGGCGACCAAGCGCAAATCAAAACACTGAGACAAGAAACCACGGTGGAACTGCGGGACCTGGACGATATCACCACAAAAGAAGATATAGCAGAAGCAATCCGAACAGAAATTAAAGAACTTGGCCTCTTTAACGTAGCAGCGGTAAAAACTATCAGAGCGGCGTACGCGGGCACCCAAATAGCAGTGATAAGTCTTCCTGCGCAAGAAGCAAGATATTTACTACAGGCCCAAAAGATCAGGATCGGCTGGACAATCTGCAGGATTAGGGAGAAGGCTCAACTGAAGAAGTGCTTTAGGTGTCTCGAATATGGACATGTGGCGAAGGCGTGCAGCAACCTGGAAGACAGGAGTAAGTGCTGTATTAAGTGCGGAGAGGAGGGTGAGTTTGCGAAATCCTGCACTAATAAACCCTTTTGCATCGCGTGCAAAAAGAGTGGGAAAACGAATATTGAACACCAAATAGGGAGCCGAAAATGTCCCATCTACATAGCAGCGTGCAGTAAAAATACAAAGTGAAGATCCTGCAAATAAACCTGAACCACTGTGAGGCGGCTCAGGAGCTATTGACGCAAACGGTTTATGAAAGTAGTATTGACGTAGCAATAATTTGTGAACAATATAAAAAAACGACAGACAAGTGGATCTCAGATACCACAAAGAAGGTAGCAATATGGGCATGTGGAGACGAAACGTTTCAACACAAACCATTGACTGGAAGGGCCTACTACGCAAGAGCGAAAATATGTGGGATCTACTTCTACAGCTGCTACATACCGTAAGTATCCCGCTTGACGAATATGAAAAAATACTTGACGATCTTGTGAACGATGCAACCACAACTACACCAAACATAATTGCGGGGGACTTCAATGCCTGGGCGATAGAATGGGGAAGCAAATCAACTAACCCAAGAGGAAGGGCACTGCTTAAAGCCTTTGCTGTGTTAGACGCTGTCCTACTGAATACAGGGACAAAGAACCCTTTTGAAAAGGATGGGCGTGGCTCTATTATTGACGTATCCTTTGCTAGCAGAACCTTAATCCGATCAACGGACTGGCGGGTGTGCGACATATATACCCAGAGTGATCACATGGCTATATTAATAAATATCAGCAAACCAACACAAGGACTACGAAGAACCACTTGTCGCCAAAGAGTGCTGTCCAAAGGATGGAGGATTGAAACACTTGACGAGGAACTCTTCCAATTTATGCTGGATGATAACCTGAAGAAAGATACTGACGTAGATATCCAAGCCAAACTGCTGGTAGACCACATATCCAAAGCCTGCGATGCGGCTATGGCCAAAAGGAAGCAAATAACACAAAGAAAACCGGTATACTGGTGGAATCATGAAACCGCTTTACTTAGAAGCGAGTGTCACATAGCGAGGCGCCGGTTCCAACGTAGCAT
This sequence comes from Bactrocera tryoni, assembly GCF_016617805.1. Lineage (NCBI taxonomy): Eukaryota > Metazoa > Arthropoda > Insecta > Diptera > Tephritidae > Bactrocera > Bactrocera tryoni. The sequence goes on along the minus strand of NW_024395945.1, from coordinate 45,623 downwards.
AGCCAGCAGCGAATGCTTTGCTAAAGAATGTGGTAGAAACACTCTTCCCTAAGCAAAGCCAAGAAGCTGGAAGTTTACTTCTCGGAAACGTAGAGCCAGCAGATGCAGCGTCAGTAAGTGACCTCGAAGTGCTACAAGCTGCTGAACGGTTCGGCAATTCAAAAGCACCGGGACTGGATGGAATCCCGAACAAGGTCTTGAAGATTGCAGTCAATTACAAAACAAAATTTGTGGAGCTCTTTACACAATGCCTACGAAAAGGGATCTTCCCCAAGATATGGAAAATGCAACGCCTAGTGCTATTGCAGAAGCCAAACAAACCAGCAGGGGAACCTAGCTCTTACCGTCCTCTATGCATGATCGACACGATGGGAAAAATGCTGGAGTGGATTATTTGTGTCCGACTAGAAAGCCACCTAGAAGGGGAGGCCTGCAGTCTATCAAATAACCAACACGGCTTCCGCAAAAAGCGCTCAACTGTTGACGCAATTAAGAAGCTCACAGGTATTTCGGAGAATGCCATAGAAGGAGAAAGATGGTATGTATGGCAATAAAGAATACTGCGCGGTCATAACCTTCGACGTAAAAAACGCATTTAATTCGGCTTCCTGGCCCCACATACTGCGTGCGTTACAGGCGAAAAAAACACCAGCATATTTGCTGAGCATCATACAGAGCTATCTGTCCGAAAGGCTGCTGCTCTACAACACAGACGAAGGTCCAAAAGAGTACACGGTAACTGGTGGTGTGCCACAGGGTTCAGTACTGGGTCCACTCTTATGGAATGTCCTGTGTGATGGGATACTACGCCTTCCGCTGCCTAAAGAAGTACATATTATCGGATACGCCGATGATATTGCGGTAACCATAGTGGCCAAAGAACTCCACCAAATCCAAAGGATATGTGGTGAGACGGTACAAAAAATAAAGCACAACAAAAAACGGAAGCAGTGCGAACGGCCATCATATCAGCGTCGGATGATTATCTGTTATAGGCTTTGTATGTAAAGAAAGTGGTAACGAGGGTATAGTAAAAGTAATTTGTGTAAATGGACACAATACAAATGCTTTTGTCGATCCGGGTAGCACTCGCACCCTTGTGCGCAAAATATTCGCTAGGCAAATCGGTAACTTGAAAAACGTATAGACGACCCTATATGGTTTTGGTGGGGGAGAATACGTCTCCACCCTTAAAATAAATACAATGCTAAAAATTGATGATAATGAACTCGAAGTAGACATGGTGGTAGTCAATGATGAACTTATTTCCGAAAACGTACTTCTCGACAAAGATGTACTATGTGTTACAAATACGCGGTTCATAATCGAAAACGGTCCATTTATATGCAGCAAGCAGGGAAATTCTTATATATTATCCATTTCTGACGCTTTCAGCAAATTTGTAATAGTTAAAGCCGTACGTGATACAAAAACTAGTCACGTTCTAAAACGCTAAATGAAATGTCATCCTATTTTGGCCTACCATCCCGAATAATAACTGATAGAGGTACATATTTTACTTCAAAAGCTTTTGAAGAGTTTTGCAGTAACCTTAACATTCAACACACGAAAGTTGCCGTACGTACTGCACGCGCTAATGGTCAAGTAGAACGTGCGAACCAAAACATTTTAACATTTCTCAGAACAACAACTGATTGAGAGATCTTCAATGGACCATGAACTCTCGCGGTAATGGAACGACCGGTTTTAGTCCGAATGAACTTGTTTTCGACTTTCCGTTACGAGATGTAATCACCAAATTATTATTAGCAGCCGTACATGATGATATTGACGACGACCACTCTACAATGTTCTCTGAAGAAAAACGTAAGCAAGCCGTAGTAAACATTTACAATGAACGTGAAAAATGGAAGAAAAGATTCGATAAACGTCACCAAAATCCCAAAACATATGTTGAAAACGACTACCAACATCGAAAACGAACCAGCTTGTACAGGTGAATCTAGAAAACTTGAGCCTAAGTTTAGAGGGCCATAAGTTGTTGGAAAAGTTCTTGGTAACGATTGCTACTTGTTGGAAGATATCCCAGGGTTTCAAATAACCAACAAGAAATTTTGTTCCGTTTACGCATCAGACAAAATAAAGGCTTGGTGTAGAAATTGTCCTGAGCTAGAACCCGTCGACGAAATTGAGGACGATTTAAGTCAGGAAGGGCCGAGTTGTCACGCCACAAAAATGCGCCTCTGAGCGTATTTGCCATAAAATACGCCTCTGATTCAATTGCGACAGAAAATACGACTCGGTGTGAGTTGTTGATGAGAAGTCGTAGAGTAGCAGCCGTCGAGGGCGGGTCGACTCTTCTAAAATTACATTAATTTATAATTGTATTTTCTTTATTAATTGTTTCTTTTTAAATGATATTAATTTGGCTATCATCAACGTATCGTTTGTGCTGCTTATGTGTATTGTGTCAACATTCAAAAGGAATCATATCATTGCGCTTAAATGTGCATATGCCACTAGATAACACCAGTTTTGGTAAGAGAAAATAATCAAAACAATCTGTATAGTCAGCAGTTGTATGGGTTCCCTCTATCGCTTTGTTCTTAAAAAATACGTAATACAGTTATCAGATCTTCCAGCAAATGCTTAACTTTGCAATACAGTCGTATCTTTAGAATATTTTTTGTTTCATTGCAATGTTTATTTCAAGTTTATATGGCTTTAGTTTTAATCGGGATTCCAAAATAAAAATATTCGCATTAGCTAATACAGTCCTACTTTAACGTAAATGTGTCTGACATCTCGAATCATGTAGTGTTTTCGACTTTCTCGTATAATTAGCACGGCACTGCTTTTAATTATAATGATTCTCAAAAAAATTATAAACGAATAATTCAGTATATTGTATTCATACACATGAGAAACATTTTAGTCGTGCCTTTACTAGTAAGTAAACTTACATAAATTGTGTATCCTCAAATTAAAAAGCACATACAATGATAGCTAGCAATACTAAGATTTCAACAAAGAAGTTCGTCAAATTTGCATAACTACATACAATAGCTTCAAAAGAAGTTTTCATTAAAAATTTTATGAATAGAAATTTTTGTAACTTTTCCAAATGTGGAATTATTTGCAGTTTACGGCAGATATGGCTAGTCTGCTATTCTGTAAACTTTAGATGTTTCTCACTCACTAAAGCGAAACTAAGCAATAGGTATGCATTTCTCATCTTTTCTATTCGAAATCACACATACCTATGTACATATATATGCATATGTACTGACCAATTTTGGTTTAAAATGGATGCATTTTTTTGGTGTTCCTTTTCTATGACTTCCTTATCAAATTAAATTAAGTCAACTTTACTAAACAGTCTAGGTATTTAGATTTTATTGTAAATTTGTACTAAAAAATAATTATGGGATGCATTGTTATATTTACTAATACATACAAATGCTAGTAATTTCTGTGCAAATGCTTGGGAAAATTTTAGCATATTTACTAATCGGAAGTAGATATATGTGCATTAGTTTAGTTGTACTTAATGTGTATAGAATGTTGAATATGTAAGTTTAAATTAAAAAATAATAATAAGAGCGGCTAATAACTACTAGAATATGCAAATAAATATGTATACGATTTCATGGCATACAAAATAATTCCTAAGATGTTTTGGAAAATCTTAAGGAAGTTGTTTTAACAGTTTTGGTATAGTAAAGCTAGTAAAATTATTTACTGTTCTTAAAAAATACTTAAAACCTAAATCTAATCAATAGATATGAGCGATTGTATGAAAACAATATTTCACGCTCAGAAATTGAATTCATTTATAATGCAATGCTACAGAAATAAGTTATACTTTGACAAAGTGCCAAATAAAAATGTAATGAAAAGAACAGTGGCATGATTTTATCAGAGAGAAAAAAAAACTTAGTCTATTAACAATTTTATTGCATTAAGAGTTTAGCACAAAAGTCGAACTAATTCATTATAGCCTTTTTGAATACGTAGGACTGCACAACATAAGTAGATATTGTTCATAACTTTCCGCCCATCCAAGTGTCCACTTTGTAAAATTTTGTATGTCTGCAATGGCACATGTGTGGAGCAAATCCGCAGGCACTGGCCAATTTAAACCCAGTCAACTATGTCGGTTATAATATTGATTCGGGGCTAAAAGGCAAAGTCGCTGCGGCTGCTGGTGCGGTCAAATGTGAAAAGAAGCTGCAGTTCGGACAAAAGGCTGACGAGAAATAGTTTTGCTAAAAAAAGAAACAACTGAGTGATCAGAAAAAGTATGAGGTTGTGAATTAAAGTTCATGAACCGTACCTATAATATGCAACGCCGTTGAGAGTTCGCCAACTGAGTGCGGCTGTTTGTTCGTTGGCTCATAATAAAACTTGATAAATCATATGACTTTATTGGCAAAAGTCATGGCAATAATAATAGTAATCAGTTTTTTCATTTGGTGCTTGTTTAAATGGAGGATGGAGTCATATGTAGAAGTACACGCAAGTGAGGAAAGTTCTCTGATCGCCATTCAGTTGGGAGTGGCCAGAAACGATTCTTTTACATATGACTCAAGCAGCTCACTACTTCCGGTCTTTGATCAAGTATCCTCTGGGTAGCCTAATAACATCCGTTTGAAGGCGAGCTAAAGTGAGAAGGCGAAACATCCCCTCCGGTGGGTTGTGCGCTGGGTTTGGGAACCGCCACGTAAAAAATCTTACCAATGAAAAGTAGCAATCAGCCTCGGATGACAGACCCTTGATGTCTTCGTAAAAAAAAAGGCTGACATCACCGCCGTGCGAGAAATGCGATGGACGGGACAAGGATAGAGACGAGTAGGTCCTTGTGATATTTACTACAGTGGCCATATAAAGGAGCGCAAGTTTGGTGTTGGATTCGTGGTGAGAGAGAGACTCCGTCGCCGAGTACTATCATTCACTCCGGTGAATGAACGTCTAGCCACAATCCGCATCAAAGCGAGGTTCTTCAACATATCGCTGATTTGCGCCCACGCCCCGACGGAAGAGAAGGACGATGTGACCAAAGATGCCTTTTATGAGTGCTTGGAGCGCACTTATGGGAGCTGGCCCCGCCACGATGTCCAAATCGTGCTTGGCGACTTTAACGCCAGGGTGGGCAAAGAAGGTATATTTGGCACTACGGTCGGTAAATTCAGCCTCCACGACGAAACATCCCCAAATGGGTTGAGGCTGATCGACTTCGCCGGGGCCCGAAATATGGTTATCTGCAGTACTAGATTCCAGCATAAGAAGATCCATCAAGCTACCTGGCTGTCTCCGGATCGAAAAACTACCAACCAGATCGATCATGTTGTGATAGACGGAAGACACGTTTCCAGTGTTTTAGATGTGCGAGCGCTCCGGGGTCCTAACATCGACTCGGATCACTATCTTGTTGCAGTCAAGATTCGCACCCGCCTCTGTGCAGCAAAAAACTCACGACAACAAACACAAGGAAGGTTCGACGTCGACAAGCTGCAATCACAGCAGACAGCCGAACGATTTTCTACTCTTGCTTGCTTGCACTCCTGCTCTCTGAGAGCACTCGTCAACAACTCGGTATAAGGGAACTGTGGGACGGCATTTCAAGCTACTTACGTACAGCTACTACCGAAACAATTGGTTTTTGGAAAATGCAAAAGATCGGATAAGACGACGTGGAGTGCCGTTTTGCAGCGGAGAGAAAACAGACTGCCTACCTCGCAACGTTACGATCGACCACAACACGTGCGGGATGGGAAGGATACCGAGAGTTGAAGAGGGAAGCGAGGCGCATTTGCAGATAGAAGAAGAAAGAGGCCGAAATGCGTGAGTACGAAGAGCTTGATAAGCTGGCTGACAGGGGTAATGCTCGAAAATTCTATGAAAAAATGCGGCGGCTTACAGAAGGTTTCAAGACCGGAGCATACTCTTGTAGAACCCCCAAATGTGATCTAGTCACTGATGCCCAGAGCATACTTAATTTATGGAGGGAACACTTCTCCAGCCTGCTGAATGGCAGTGAACGCACAACACCAGGAGAAGGAGAACCCGATTCCCCAATCGATGACGATGGAACAGACGTTCCATTACCCGACCATGAAGAAGTTCGAATAGCAATTGCCCGCCTGAAGAACAACAAGGCGGCAGGGGCCGACGGATTGCCGGCCGAGCTATTCAAACACGGCGGCGAAGAACTGATAAGGAGCATGCATCAGCTTCTTTGTAAAATATGGCCGGACGAAAGCATGCCCAACGATTGGAATTTAAGTGTGCTGTGCCCAATCCATAAAAAAGGAGACCCCACAATCTGCGCAAACTACCGTGGGATTAGCCTCCTCAACATCGCATATAAGGTTCTATCGAGCGTATTGTGTGAAAGATTAAAGCCCACAGTCAACAAACTGATTGGACCTTATTAGTGTGGCTTCAGACCTGGAAAATCAACAACCGACCGTATTCACCATGCGCCAAATCTTGGAAAAGACCCGTGAAAGGAGAATCGACACACACCACCTCTTCGTCGATTTCAAAGCTGCTTTCGACAGCACGAAAAGGAGCTGCCTTCATGCCGCGAGGTCTGAATTTGGTATCCCCGCAAAAGTAATACGGCTGTGTAAGCTGACGTTGAGCAACACCAAAAGCTCAGTCAGAATCGAGAAGGACTTCTCCGAGCCGTTCGATACCAAACGAGGTTTCAGACAAGGCGATTCCCTATCGTGCGACTTTTTCAACCTGCTTTTGGAGAAAATAGTTCGAGCCGCAGAACTAAATAGAGAAGGTACCATCTTCGATAAGAGTGTACAGCTGCTGGCGTATGCCGATGCCCGCGCCGTTAGTTCTGCTTCCTCCAGACTGGACAAGGAAGCAAAACAAATAGGTCTGGCAGTCAACGAGGGCGAAATATCTCCTGTCATCAAACAGACAGTCGTCGCGCTCGCGACTTGGCACTCACGTCACTGTTGACAGTCATAACTTTGAAGTTGTAGATAATTTCGTCTATCTTGGAACCAGCGTAAACACCACCAACAGGATAACTCTTGCCAACAGGTATTACTTCGGAATGAGTAGGCAATTGAGAAGCAAAGTCCTCTCTCGACAAACAAAAACCAAACTCTATAAGTCACTCATAATTCCCGTCCTGCTATATGGTGCAGAGGCTTGGACGATGACAGCAACCGATGAGTCGACGTTACGAGTTTTCGAGAGAAAAGTTCTGCGAAAGATTTATGGTCCTTTGCGCGTTGGCCACGGCGAATATCGCATTCGATGGAACGATGAGCTGTACGAGATATACGACGACATCGACATAGTTCAGCGAATTAAAAGGCAGCGGCTACGCTGGCTAGGTCATGTTGTCCGGATGGATGAAAACACTCCAGCTCTGAAAGTATTCGACGCAGTACCGCCGGGGGAAGCAGAGGAAGAGGAAGACCTCCACTCCGTTGGCAGGACCAAGTGGAGAAGGACCTGACTTCGCTTGGAGTATCCAATTGGCGCCACGTAGCGAAAAGAAGAAATGACTGGCGCGCTGTTGTTAACTCGGCTATAATCGCGTAAGCGGTGTCTACGCCAATTAAGAAGAAGAAGCTTGTTTAAATGTATTTTCACTAAGTCACTCACCTCCACGTTATCAACAAATAATAAGTTTACTTTAGATTATATTTAAAATGATTTTAATTGATTTAGTTTTATACATCTCCTTTTACCATTAAATATATGTATTTATAATAAAATTGTATAATGAATATACATATATGTGTGAATAAAAACAATAGATAATCAACGAGACGCTGTCTATGAAGCAGCGAGAGACGATCGTTATGCGGATGTGTCCCGGTGGTTGCTGATGTATCGAAGATGCGATGTAGCGCTCTGGATTGCTGACGGCTGAATTGTATAAGCGTAGAGCAGCGTGGGGTGTTATCGCGGCGCAGTGTATAAGCGAAAGTTGATGTGCGATGAGTGTATGGCGAATGAATCTGCTTTCCCGTTGACCATTCTTTTTGTTGAGTGGGTTGGCGTACAGATGTGTTGAGTTGTGCTGTAGTGTCATCAGCTGTGGTGATTTGCACTGTAGCATTAGGATGCGCCGGTTTTACTGCGTAGAGGGGGGTGGATGCTTAACTCATGTAAACAGTGCTGAAATTTTTTGCTGTCATTACATTTATTTTGAGGATGACAATGATACAAGTAATTGATTAAATTTTTTAGTCCTCATAATTGATAGTACTTTATAACGAGTAGGTAGAAAAACTATATTTTTTAGTGTGCTTGGATCAAATATAAAAGTATAAAAAATAATTTATATATTAATAATTGTATACTTTATTTATAATATTAATATAATCTTTCTAAACGAAACATGGTTTATACGTCGTTTTGATGGTAATAAAATATTTGAGTATGATGAATAGGGTATATTAAGTTTGCCGCTAAGTTTTTAACACCCAAAATGAAACGTCCAAGACCCTTTTAAATTTATAAGTATATACGCGAACTAGTCCCTCAAAAAAGCTCTGCCGGTAATTCATCGGTCCCTCACCGCTTTATTGTTCTGCAGATGGGTAATTGCTATTCGAACTTCGAGTCGAGCAATGGTACCTCTGCTCCATCGTATGCTTTCACTTAGATTCATTAGGCCGGATAAGTGTTCCCTCCATAATTTCAGTATGTGCTATACATATGTATACAGCCAGTTAACACACCCATTTTTTATTGACTCTGTAAGTGTTGGTGGGGTTAGTGTGCAATAAAGGGCTAATTTAGAATGCCAGCTGATTTTCGGACTCAAGTGACAAACTAAACAGTGTTATCACTAGTCTTATTTCTTAACTAAAACAGCAAACAGGCGATAACATACATATTTACATATATACAAATCACAATTGCCATAAATAGTCACGGGAGACTACACCAACAAACAACAAAGAGAAAGACAACAAATCTTCAGGGACAGCTCTGAACGTACATAAGAGGAAACAAGTAAGGAAGGGCTAAGTTCGGGTGTCACCGAACATTTTATACTCTCGCATTATAAAGTGATAATCGAGATTTCATTATACGTCATTTACATATTTTTCAAATACCGTATTTTTGTAAAGTTTTATTCCGCTATCATCACTGGTTCCTAATGTATATACTCGTATTATACAGAAAAGGCATCAGATGGAATTCAAAATAGCGTTATATTGGAAGAAGGCGTGGTTGTTAACCAATTTCACCCATATTTTGTACATGTCATCAGGGTGTTAAGAAAATATTATGTACCGAATTTCATTGAAATCGGTGTAGTAGTTCCTGAGATTTGGTTTTTGGTCCATAAGTGGGCGAGGTCACGCCCATTTTCAATTTTTAAAAAAAGCCTGGGTGCAGCTTCCTTCTGCCACTTCTTCCGTAAAATTTAGTGTTTCTGACGTTTTTTGTTAGTCGGTTAACGCATTTTTAGTGATTTTCAACATAACCTTTGTATGGGAGGTGGGCGTGGTTATTATCCGATTTCTTCCATTTTTAAACTGTATATGGAAATGCCTGAAGAAAACGACTCTGTAGAGTTTGGTAGACATAGCTATAGTAGTTTCTGAGATACGTACAAAAAACTTAGTAGGGGGCGGGGCCACGCCCACTTTTCCAAAAACATTGCGTCCAAATATGCCCCTGCCTAATGCGATCCCTTGTGCCAAATTTCACTTTATTATCTTTATTTATGGCTTAGTTAAGACACTTTATAGGTTTTCGGTTTCCGCCATTTTGTGGGCGTGGCAGTGGGCCAATTTTGCCCATCTTCAAACTTAGCCTTCTTATAGCGCCAAGGAATACGTGTACCAAGTTTCATCATGATATCTCAATTTTTACTCAAGTTACAGCTTGCACGGACGGACGGACGGACAGACAGACATCCGGATTTCGACTCTACTCGTCACCCTGATCACTTTGGTATATATAACCCTATATCTGACTCTTTTAGTTTTAGGACTTACAAACAACCGTTATGTGAACAAAACTATAATACTCTCCTTAGCAACATTGTTGCGAGAGTATAAAAAAACACTGAATAAGGAACTAAAAGAAAAAACGAGTAAAGGTTCAATGACCCAAAACCCTTGGCGGAAATAAAAGTGAGTCCGTTCCATATTTACTTTAATATATAAATTCAGTTTTTACGCACATATATATGTATGTATGTTAAGGTACAGTTTTGACGGTATTTCGGGACACCGTTAACTGTTCTTAACAGTTCAATATATGTATGTATATCTACAAAAAAATAATAACTGCAAAAAGTACAGTACCCGCCTGTCTGTCCGTCCGTCCGTCCGTGCAAGCTGTAACTTGAGTAAAAATTGAGGTATCATGATGAAACTTGGTACACGTATTTCTTGGCTCCATAAGAAGGTTAAGTTCGAAGATGGGCAAAATCGGCCCACTGCCACGCCCACAAAATGGCGGAAACCGAAAACCTATAAAGTGTCATAATTAAGCCATAAATAAAGATATTAAAGTGAAATTTGGCACAAAGAATCGCATTAGGGAGGGGCATATCTGGACGCAATTTTTTTGGAAAAGTGAGCGTGGCCCCGCCCCTTACTAAGTTTTTTGTACATATCTCGGAAACTACTATAGCTATGTCAACCAAACTCTATAGAGTCGTTTCCTTCAGGCATTTCCATATACAGTTCCAAAACGGAAGAAATCGGATAATAACCACGCCCACCTCCCATACAAAGGTTATGTTGAAAATCACTAAAAGTGCGTTAACCGACTCATAAAAAACGTCAGAAACACTAAATTTTACGGAAGAAGTGGCAGAAGAAAGCTGCACCCAGGCTTGTTTTAAAAATTGAAAATGGGCGTGGCCTCGCCCACTTATGAACTAAAAACCATATCTCAGGAACTACTAGACCGATTTCAATGAAATTCGGTATATAATATTTTCTTAACACCCTATGTGAAATCGGTTCACAGCCACGCCTTCTTCAATATAACGCTATTTTGAATTCCATCTGATGCCTTCTCTGTATAGATATAAATTAGGAACCAATGATAGCCAAACTTTACAAAAATACCGTTGGCTGATATATGAAATGACGTATAATGGAAATCCTCGATTATCCTTTATCATGCGAGTATAGAATGTTCGGTGACACCCGAACTTAGTTTGAATTTTGTTGTGAGGACTAGAAGTTCATTTTTTGTGTTGGTGATTTTCAACACTTAATATTTTAATTTTTAATTTATATTTGTCTTTTATTTTATTATTATTTATTTTGAATATATATTTTAAATAATATTTTGCTATATTGAATTTAAATACATATTTCTTAATAAATCTAAAATAAGTAGTAAGGATAGAACTTTTTTTTTTATTTTACTAAATAGCTTTTTACTAATAAGTATTCATATACATATATACAATATACAGTGGACCAATAAGTTTACATACACCTAGTTTCTATTAGAATTACTGACACGCTTTATTTGTTATATAAATGAATAAATTTTGTGGTTTTTTTCTATCCTCAATACGCATGTATTGTAAATATTCATTTGAAGCATAAAAGCACAATTTCAATCATGGAAAGAATTTAATAGAAAAAGAACTGTTATAAAACCGAATCTTATATTTATATTCCATCCGATATTTAAAAGTATAAATAAAGTAAAGGTGTTACAAAATCAATTCACAAATTTGCCTGATACGAATTCTCCTATTCTCACACCACATGATTTTACATTTATAGTAACAATTTGAAAATACTTCTCCACATACACACACATACTCAAATAAATAATTACAGTAGGGTTTAATTATATTGTGCGTCAGTTATAATTATAATGGTTTGTCAAAAAGTCTTGCGAGATTTTTATTGAATTCTTTTTATTGAAATTGAAATGAATTTTTGATGACTCATGCCCAGCTCTTGACCGATGCTACGGCTGCTACTATGCCGGTCTCTTTCGAATTCAGCGATTTTACCGCAATTTTCGACGACAGGCCTTCCGGAGCGTGGCGCATCTTCGACCACCTCTACACCAGAACAAAAACGTTGAAACCATCGTTGTGCGGATGAATGGAAACTGTATCGGGTCCATAAACTGCACAAATTTTATTGGCGGCTTCAGATGCAATTTTGCCTTTATCGTAGTAGTGCTGTAAAATATGCCGTATTTTCTCTTTATTTTGCTCCATGTTTGCGACGCTATAACTCACGAACGACTTAAAAGAAACGACAATCAATCAAACACGTGTTAGCGCGTGAAATGAGCTTTCCAAAAAGGTATAGCATGATGCGACGAATAAAACTAGAACTACGCGCTTTCAGCGCCAACTAGCGACAATACCGCAAGACTTTTTGACAGCCTATTATGTCCGATTAACAAAATTATAACACCAATGTTTTTTTATATGGGGTGCTGGCAGTAATGGCAATGTTTTAAAGAGCTAGTAAGAGCCTGGTTTCGCAGGAGAACAGTAATATTTTCGAAAGATTTCAATTGGGTGATCCCACCATAAATGCTCTAGAGTTGTGGGTGCGGAATATCAAGAAAACAATGCACTAATTTGCAAGCCTGAACATCGTAAGATCTTGGAAGATATTTGTTCACGGGAGCGTTGCCCAATCAGTTTTGTTGGTGTTGTTACCGGAAATGGAAAAGTGACATTAGTTGAAAGTCAGGCTGATTTTGAACGCGCTTTGGAGTTGGAGGAGAATTTAAATTTATTGGGTGCTATACCCTTTGATCTTGAACTGAAACATGTACTTGGCGATATGCCGCAAAGGGAATACAAATTGGACCGTATTTCAGAAAAACTAAAACCATTATCACTAAACTCAGATTTCAATAATTCCGAATGCTTGAAAACCGTGCTAAGTCAATTATCTGTAGGAAGTAAAAGATTCATTACCAATAAAGGTTGATCGATGCGTTACCGGTCTAGTCGCGCAGCAGCAGTGTGTAGGGACCGTTACACACTCCTTTAGCCGACTACAGCTTAACTGCAATTTCTTATTTTGGAAAAAAAGGCATAGCTACGTCCATCTGACACTCAACCTATAAAAGGTATCCTTAGCTCTTCTGCAATGGCACGTAATATTGTGCGTAGCCGAAGCAATATCCAATTTAGTTTTTTGTAAAAATCACCGGAATTAGCAGATGTTAAGTGCTCTGGAAACTGGATGTGGCCACCGAAAATTACCTGGAGAAGGTGCCCGTTTATATAACGCTTGCAAAAGAAATGTGTCAGATGATTGAAAGGAACTACATATTGCAGTTGATGGCGGAAAGGATTCACTATCTATGGCTGCAAAAAGTTAACGACGAAACTGTAAAATCTCCAGAGCACACTTGTAATTTCTACTTACGTACCATGTCCAGACATTACCGTGAAAGATAACTCCAGATCTTAAGGGCCCTTCTTTAGGAGAGCAAACAGCCCTTGTATGGATAAACATCGAAGGGAAGTTTCGATTGGGTGGATCCCCGCATTAGCCCTTGCGTTTTCTGCAGCAAGGCGACGACGATGCCCGAAACAGTTTTGCAAAGTGACATTCTTGTTAAAGCTTTCACCACTACACAAAATTTAATACAGCAGGGAAAACTTTTAGCTGGGCACGATATTGGTGATGGTGGGCTCATTACATGTCTGGAAATGGCATTCGAGGAGGATTATGGTAGTTTCAAATTGACTTAACCAGGCAATGAAAGATATTAAATACTGCTCCTTATTGATGATAAACAGCAAATTAATTAGTAAACCAGAGTGGCTGTTTTGTATGCTGAAAAGAATGGTTGGGTTATTGAGGGTGCCAATGAAATTACTGTGTCGGAAGTTCAAAATATCTACACAGATAATGGGGTTCCAAACTATTATGGTTGTAACAAGTGGTCTTGGTCTCCAATTCGACCTTAATTATAAAAATCATTCCGAAACCATTCTTCACTAGCGATGTTAAAACTCACTTTTTTTAAAACAATGGGAAGAACAAGTTTTGAAATAGAAGAAACTACCAATCCAATCCAGATTGCGCTTTGGAAGAATATAATTCTTTTGAATTATCGCTCTGCTCCCTAAATATTATTGTGAGTCTCGACTTAAAATGCTGAAATAAGTGCACTTCAAGGCCACAAAAGTTGTAAGCGTTGCCGTTATTATTCATGAGGAGGGCATCAATAGCGATAGAGAAATTATGGCATCTAATCAAAGCCAATTTTGAAGTTCATGACGTTACCATGTCCGATCTGTTGTGCGGTAAAGTGTGTTCTAATACATTTTGAGACTATTAAATTCGATTTTTACTATAATAATTTCTATTGGAAAAAGAAATGGAGATATTTATTTCATTACATGATAAATTTGTGTGAATTCTTGTGGGTTGAAAACACTAGAATTTCTTTACTTGCATTTGATTATGTTCAAATTTTCAAACATATATTCTATATAAAAAATAGTTGTGTAAACTTATATCCTAAATTTTTATGACTATACTAAGCATCTGGCTGAGCTGACAGACGGGCAAAATTAATGCGCATTAGGACACTCTAATGCGCATTGAAATACAAGGGTGACAGACAACAGAGTTATGCATTTAGACAGCTGATTTTGATATTTATTTATTCATTAAAAAAAGTGAAATAAAATTGGATAACAGGAAATATATGAATGGCAATTTTGGTATTTTTACTGGAAAATCAATATGAATTTAACGACTCGTTTATTAATAAATACGTTAAAAGATAATAAAAGTGCAATTAAAAGCAATACTTGATTGTTACTCGAGTATGCGAAAAAATTAAAAATATTGGAAAAATGGTTAGCAAACTGTGTGTTGTTTATTTTCTGCCATCTAAAAATATTCAAATTTGTTTTTGTTAAAAAAAGGAAGGCGGCAGACTTCAAGCGACATCTGTCAAACAATTTTAACTAGTGTTATATTTACATATGTATATATATTTAATGATATAAAGATTGCAAAATCGACGGTGATTTTGCAAAGACCCTCCGATTAGAACCTTCTGCAAGAATAAAGCGAATACTTTGTGCGAAATCCCGCCTTTCCGTGCTGTGGTTCGCACGTGCAGCGTTTCATTTTTATGTATACTTAGCAGATACATGGACTTTATCGCAAAAAATAAAGAGTAACTATAATTAATGATCAAATCGTCCCACTGTAAGTATGACGATGTTGGTTCTATGACGAATTGAATTCTGTGAACGTTGAGCACGAATGTTATGGATATGAGAGTAATAGTTTGAAGCATTCAAACGACGCCAGGATGTCTTTTCGTTGGGAGTGTGTAATGGCTGTCAACTCATGGCCTAATCGGTAAGGCAATGTTAAGATGCTTAATGACACGTAATTGACGTGCCGGAAGTTGCGGTTCTTCACACAACCGGAACGCTTGAATGTCGGTGGACAACAATACGGGTTGAAGATAGTAACTCAATAATGTTGAATAAATTAAAAGGTTCCATTTTGGGTTGTTGGATATCACATGGTGAAGGCAGATTTTCGTTCCGTACTACAGAAATTTTGAATTCATTAAAATCAAATCGATGTGTTGCCATAAAATATGCGGATGACAAAGGGAACGCTACTGAAGCATATCCAATGAATCCCAATGGAAGTGTTGATGGAATTGCAGGCCTATGTTCAGAGGACGGGCGTCATTTAGCCCTCATGCCACATCCCGAACGATGTACCGCCATGTTTCAATGGCCTTATGTTCCAGCTGACTTTAAAATTAATTCCTTAGAAAGCCCATGGCAAATCATGTTTAACTCAGCCTATGAATGGTGCACTAAATAACCAATGGTTTATATTCGTTCCAATTTGGTTTTTTTTAATATCTATATTATACTTGTATTACAAATAAAAGCGATTTTTATTCCAATTCCGATGAAGCCCTTAAACATAATCCTGGCTATGAAATTGAACATGTGTACGAAGTTTCATAAAGATATCCAAATTTTTACTCAAGTTATCGCATACACGGACGGGTTGACGGATAAACAAAAAGGAACATAAATCATCTAAAATCTTGGATTATTGAAATAATTTGGCTTAAAATGAATTTATTAACATTAGCAATTTAAAAGAACCTGAAAAATTACGCATTAAATTTTACTTTAATCATATTAATACATCAATGGATAATGTAAATTCTTTAAAAATGCTGCACTACAAGAGCAAATATTACTTGAAAAATTCATAAAATTTTGAAAGGACAATTTTCTTGTACCTCCAATATCCACGTATTAGTATGAGTACTGCCTATTCGGGCTCAATTAGCGCTAGAAGCGCTAATCGTAAGATTTCATATCTTGATATCAAGCTGTGTTCAAAACGTTTATTGTCCTCAAAGAAACTACTTATCTCCATTATACTTTTTTAGATATACCGACAAGGTTTGGTAACTGATGAATTCTAAAAGTTTCTGATAGCGCTGGGCACTCACAGAGGAAGT
The DNA here is from genome assembly GCF_016617805.1 of Bactrocera tryoni. Taxonomy (NCBI): domain Eukaryota; kingdom Metazoa; phylum Arthropoda; class Insecta; order Diptera; family Tephritidae; genus Bactrocera; species Bactrocera tryoni. The sequence continues at coordinate 29,180 of NW_024395945.1, read as the reverse complement.
ATAGAACGTTTTCTTGATCCCTTCGAGTTTGCAGCTACGACAAGTGCTATTATAGCGCTTACCTATTTTTAACACATGTGATTGCTGCAAATCTATGTATAGTTTTCATGAACCTGTGTAGTAAGTCCTTAGTTTTGTTTTGTGATAATTTCATCATATGTATATGTTTCGCTATCTTGCATTCAATTGTTGATTTCCTTGTGTTTTGTGTCTCTGCCTCGGATTCGTCTAGAGAGGCTTCTGACTTTCTGATTTAGTGGGAGAGAGTGTTAAGTTCCGTGCAGCGAGGAAGCGAGAAAGGTCGGAGAGATAGCCGTTTACATTTGAGCACATGTCGTCGATTCCATTACCCGACATCATTATTGAGCATTCATCAGCGTTCGAGGTGATAGAAATTCCCTCTGGTGGTTACGGGAGTTTCGAGATGTAGAAGTTAAATAATAACGGGGAGAGGACACCACCTTGCGGAACCCCTTGTTTAATTCTTCACAGCATTGAATTTTTACCTTGAAATAGTTCGGATGATTGGCGACCGCTCAGGTAGTTCAAAGTCCATCTCTTCAGTTCTGGAGAGGCGTAGATTTTTCGATATCCTCAAGTGGCGTTGTGTGATTGACTGTGGCAAAGGCTTTTGACAAGTCGAACGCTACGTGGGCTATCTGGGCGCTTATGACGCTAAGTGCTGTGGTGGTACTGTGTACTTTTTCGATTTTCCACACATCGGTTATTTGAAGAGTGGTCAGCGACACCTAGATAGTTGAGCATCAGGGTCAATAGATTTGACGATTTTGCCTTGCTTGTTGATGACACTCTCAACCTCCTCATCCGGTGAAAGTAAGTGGTGCGCAGTTTTGGACATTTTGCGCAGCCGTCGGGTAACACATCGTTTGGCTTTGTCTATCGAGAGGTGCAGTATAAATTGCCGGCTAAAATAGCTCCTGCACTTCTTTGGGTCCGAGAATATTTCAACTCGGTCATCATGTCTCTTCGGATTAGACCAAGTCTTGACAGTAGATCAAAGCTTAGTCACACCGGTGGAGAGGTTACAGGACTTCAAGTACTCTTTCCATTTTGTCCGTATGTGTTGGTTTACCATTTGACGAATCTCCAAATTGAGATCATTTATTCGGGGATCACAGGAGTCTGCATGGCGTAAGGTGTCACGTTCATTAGTTAAAACAGCTGCTTCGGCTTGAAAATTAGAACGGAGTTCCACGATTCTTCCAGCCGGGTTGAAGCTAGCGGTAGCTAATACCATCACCTTACGAAATTAACGCACGCCAACGATTACGTCCGTAGGAATGGATAAAGCGGTAAAAGTACTCTCGGTAAATTTTGTGAAGTCGACCCAGTTAAATTTGTTAAAGTTAACGAAGGTGCGGTTATCTACAGAAATAAACTCGGTATTCTCGATTGTGATAATTATAACCAGATCTTGCAGCATCGGACAACATACGGCACACTACACTCACGTGTGGTGCGCAGTCTGGAACACGTCGGAAAGTGACACCAGCCAGTGCAAGAACTGCAATTGACTGATGTAACGTTACGGCGTACGACGGTCTTACACACGGAATAGACTGTGCGAGGAACCAGGAGCTGCTGAGTGGTTCTCGCACGAGATTTGGAGCGGGATGAGATTTGGAGGGGGAGACTCATCAGAATATTAGTCATGCTGCCTATTTAAGCTCCTATGGACCGTGGACGTCCTCTGTTGCCCACTCTGATGGAGTGGGGCCGAAGTGCGCGAACTAGGTGCAGATTGCGCAGCCGTAGAGGCTAAGGTTGCCATAGTGTGTTGGGAGCATAGGACCATACAACTCGTGGTCCACTCCGCGTGAGTCTTATAGCCTGATCAGGTGTTAAGATGACTCCATTCATTGCATGTATTATATCTAACCGAGGTGGATTTTGGATGGAGCCTTTTGGCGCTGTCATAGCAGAAAAATTCCTCCGGGCCCAGGTTGGACTCAATGCCAGAATAGAACACGGATGGAGGAGGCTCTCCAGACACTGGCGGTCATAAAAAGCGCATCAGTGGCAACACTATCATTCATCTTCGAAATGTGGGGAATTCACCGGTTAATTTGTAAAGCAATAAAGGGGATATTTTGTGTTGACAGAAAACGTAAGTCATTCGCGAGAGATACATATTTTATTACAATTGAGTTGTGTTTATAAAAAAAAAGAAAATGGGTGCAAATTACAAGCCTTTGAGACGTGATAAAAAAGGTACTATTGATGCGTTGGTGAAGGAAGGTTTTTCTTAGAGGACCATTGCTAAAAGGTGGGATGTTCACATTCAACTGTGGTGCGTTTCTTGCAAATAAGGATACTTTAAAGAACCTGAGGCGAAAAAAAGGATCTGGTCCCAAACGTACGAAGGATTGATAATAAAAATAATAAGTGTTAAGGATCGGTTCAAAGGTGCTGTTTCTATACGGGCATAGTTGGAAACAGATTATGAAGTGAAAATAAGTGTGGAAACAGTACGAAGAAGGATGCGAGAAACCGGTTTGTTCAGAAGACGTCCTGCAAAAACGCCAATTCTGATACAAAAAATGAACCTCGGCGCTGATATCAGCTTCAGCTCGCGCCTACCACAATATGTACCTGTACGGTTGAGTGTCTATGCAGCACAGGCGAATACCATCGGTTTACGTGCAGTTCTATTATACGTTTGAATTCTGTCCACCATAAAAACCATTTATGATGGAGGTTGTCCGGTATTTTTTCATTCCAATCAGTAAAACTTTTTCAAATTTTCGCAAATAATATATAATAATAGTTTTGTTAACCTAACGGTTGTACGTATCACCTAAAACTAAGCGGGATGGATATAGGGTTTTATATATATAAATGATCAGGATGACGAGAAAAGTTGCAATCCAAGTTTTTTGTTAACCTAACGGTTGTACGTATCACCTAAAACTAAGCGGAATAGATATAGGGTTTTATATATATAAATGATCAGGATGACGTGAAAAGTTGCAATCCAAGTGACTGTCTGTATGTCCGTCCGTCCGTACAAGCTGTAACTTGCGTAAAAATTGAGATATCTTGATGAAACTTGGTATGCGGGATTCTAAGTACAAAAAAAATACAAGTTCGTGGATGGGCGTAATCAGACCACTGCCACGCCCATTATACGTCATTAACCGAAAAACTTAAAAATGCCATAACTAAGCTCTAAATTATGATATCAAACTCCAATTTAACACAGGGGATCGCAGGACAAATATTATAAGAAGTCTTACTGACAGTGTGAAAATGGATGAAATCGGAAGATAATCTCGGAACTTCAACTAAGTTCGGTCGAAGTATGAATGGCGTTGCCAACCTAAGAAAGGGAAATTTGACAGATAGTGAAACAGCTAAAATTTTGTAAACGACATATTTACCGTGCGATTCTGTAACTTGAGACAGTCTCAAGTCTCTAAATTTGAGATTTTAAGTTAGAGACAATTTTTGAGACTTGAGATGATATTGCTATTCTGTAAGTGACAGTCACAAACTCTATTACATTTCATCATTGTTTTTACACTTGAATGAAAATAAATATGCTTCCAAATGCACTTAAAAGTGGCCATAGTTTTTCTGAATTGAATTGCTTTTTTTTTAATATTTGTTGCAGATTCATAAGTTATTTTCGATTAAATAAAGAAGCATTTTGTTTTTTACTGAATGAGATGAAGGAACATTTCTTTCCGGGAGAAGTTGGTTGCATCGACGGAACTCATGTTCGCATAATTTCACCAAGAAAAGAAGTGCCACATCTTTATCTTAACAGAAAGGGCTACTACAGTTTAAACGTGATGAATGTATGTATAAAATCAGAATTATATTAGAAACAAAATGGTATAATTTCTTAAAATTTTTAGCTTTGTGATTATAAAATGTCTATTCGATATGTGGATGCTAGGCATGCAGGCGCAAATCATGACTCTTTTGTTTTTCAATGTTAGCGATTTGAAGTGCATTTACAGAACAACTTATACAGAATAACACTTGGATCTTGGGTAAAGACTTTATCGTATTTATTGCTAAATAATTGTTAAGAGTAGAGTAGATAATTTCTTAGGAGACGCTGGCTATCCTCTGCACAAATTTTAATGACGCCTTATCAGCTTGGCGGAAAGCTTCACCCAAGCACGCTACAGCTGGTACACTCGGAAGCCCGGGATGTGTAGAGCGGACAATTGGTGTACTCAGGTAGATTTCGATGTCTTGTACGAGGGTTTACATTACACTCCCCGAAAAGGCTGACAGGTGTGAATGCTTGTTGCGCATTGCACAATATTTGCCAACACTTTCAAGTGGATCTCCGGAAGAAATACCATCTACTTCACATACTACAATGACCAATGATATTTTGACATAGAAAGAGAAGAAGAGGATACGGCTCGAATAATTCGCAATAATATTACGACTTCCTCTCTAAACAATTAAAATATTAAATTTCATTTATTATTTCTAATGTGCTATTTATTCAGGTGATATATTTAAATTTTATTTAAATAAATTCATTAAATAAATAATATCACTTCATTTTTAAGGTAAACTTAAAACCATGGTACAAAAAATATAAAATACTCATTCCAGAATTATTAAAATAAAATAAAAAAAATATTACTTTGTGTCTTAAATAACTAAAAAATTAAAATCTTCATGAAGATTTCCACTCTTGGCAATTTTGAGGCGCTGCACCCTCAATTTGAATTTATTGTTTCCAAATTGTGGCTTTCCTCTTCCTACTTCTGAAACTTCTCCATTAACTCCACCAATTTTTCGAATTGCTTTTTGTTTTCGTAACTTATTTTTCTAAAAATTTATAAAAAATATTAATTAAAATTAATTTAACATTAATTAAAATAGTTATTTTACCTGTCCTCCATTTTTCTTTAATATTTTTTTGTATTTCGCTGCACGAATGTTGAACTTCAACTGCTATTAAGCAGTTGAAGTATATTTATATACTAGTCAACCCCACTTGTACAGAGTTGAAAAACCGTAAATACCAAAAAAAGTTGAAGTTCCGATCATACTTCAACCGCAATTTTTTGACGGATTGAGTTGAAGCTGGTAATACCGAATTTTTAAACTTCGACTGGAAATGCAGTTGGGTTGAAAACCCACCAAGCCAGGGGCATTAAATTTATACCAATTTATGTTTATTACATAACGTTTAATAGCAACAAATACACTTTTCATACAGCTTTAATAACAATGTGTCGGTCAGGGAACTTAGGTCTGATATCTTTAATACGTGGCCATAAATTGTTTTTCTGGTACTTATTGATTATGTAAAGGAAGTCAATAAGGTAGAAATTTGCCCATCTAGGCTTCAATAAGTGGGTCTACCTGTACAAAACAAAATTGCATCCACTGCTTTACACCTTTGAGAAGTTCTTTGACCTTTCTGTTGTAGTTAAACGAGATTCCCAATGAGTCCGTTTTACGTTGCTATCATTATTGTACTCCGTCATATTTTTTAATAAATTATAAAAAATATGCATCTGTTTTTTATATTATGCCTAGGGTGGACTAATTTGATTTGACGAATATCACACTCCGTCCTTGTGCTGAGCTTGGGTTGTGTGTGATGTTATTCTATAGTATTTAAATTTTAAAATTAATATGAGATATTTCAGTCGTGTAGAATAACTTTTAATTCCTTTTTACTTCTTTTGGAAAGACTTTGCGTTCCATAGCATTATTCTTAAAGAGTTACAATATTCATCAATAAATTAGAAGTTATAATAATAAGAGCAAGTTGAGGCGATTAAAGGACTTAAATTGTTCTCTCGCTCATTTAGTTTATCAAAACTTGGGATAACGGATACTTTTTTAATTGTATTTGTATGACCTTGCTTAGCCATTTGCGCAAATGTAAATTTAGGAAATGTAAGGAAGGGATTTTACTTCTCAACTGTGTTCATAATAGGTTTGTTCGACAGAACATTGGCATTCTCCTCAACTGAATTACCATTCTTGTTATCTTTAATTTTTTGCAGTTCTTTTGCAACGACACAACCTCGGTAGCTTAAAGGATGAGAATCGCCGCAGTTACAACATTTAGCAGGATCTTTCTCACCTTTGCTGCATTCAGTAGTAGGATGTTTGTCTCCACATTTACATACCTCGATAGCTTACAGAGGTTTTGTATGTCAAAAGTTTGACAGATTTTGCACTGTGATTTATGCACTATTAAATGCTATGGGCTCAACTTTGACAACGCTACTAAGAATGCTTTTGATCTGGTGGATTTTTCTTAATGTTTTCAGGAGCATCCATTTAAGCTTATTAATTGCATTTAATACTATGTTCCCACCAAAAATTTGAAGTGATTAGACTACATTTAATCTCTTCACTAATCTAGCCCATTCTTACTGCCGTTGGACAGATGATAAAACAGATGTTTTTGTCATTCAAGAATTCACATGACTTAATATTTATTGAAAGAAAACTTTATTATACTTGTATAGTAATTTGTTATAAAAGCCGTCTTCCTTTAAATATTTTCCATATAATGGACATAATGGACGCATTTTTTATTTTCATTTTCATTTCGTTTTAATTAATTTTTTGTAGTTTACATTTTAAGATTAGAACTGTCATTTTTGTATGGCTAAATCTTGTTAAATTTATAAGATTTCAGCAGCGAATATGGTATAAGACATTAAAGCCTTGAAATTTTAAATCATTTAAATAGATTGTGTATATTTTTATGATTACTTTTAGAGGCCTATTATGTTTCATTCATTAGATAAGCCAAGGTGTATTTTCATTTGATAAGGGAATTTTGTTACTGTGCGATAATAATTTGCATCGAAAACATTAAGTTTGTAGGTGCCGTGGCTGAAAAGCTTGATTAAGAAGTCGTTATTTATTAGAGCTGTAATATTAGAATGTATGTTATTAAATCCTTTACATCGTTTATTATAATAGGAGGTGGGCGGTGGGTTTTAGTATCATTGTTGGCACCTGCGCTTTGTTTTATTTTTGCGGTTTTTTGAAGAGCGCTTCTTTTTGGTAATCACTGAGTTTGTTTAGCTAAGCTCATCTTCACCACTTTTGTATATTTGATCAACATTCATAATTGAATTTTTGCCTCAATACTCCACATGCTTGCTTTACTAGTTTTTAGTTTTCGTTTTTTTTTTTATAACGCTACTTTATCTTTATGTAAGTGATTTTTATTAGCTTCCCAAAGTTTAAGCCTTTCATTTATAAGCGAGTTTGTTTTTCGTTTACTTTCCTATTTTATTTTTCCTAAATGAGCTGAGACTGTTTCTCGGCGTCACACCTCCAGCCATTTTTATTTTCTAGTGATTTCTCTACAGGGTAATAGCAGAGAACGTAAATTACAGAAGGTCCAACTACGGACAAGCTGATACTTGAACTGTTAAAAGCTAACAAAATGCACGATGGCGTGTTTCACCACAGCTAGCTAAGAAGAGAAATTTTAACAGTGGCGTGTGAACAGAGCTAGTATTCAATAGAAAATTATGCTGATAACATTCTAAATAAATTATATTTATTTTCAAAACAATATTTGTAGTTAATGTGCGAATAAGAGTTATTTATTAAATATTTCATGTGCTTGATAATATATTATAAATTCACAAATATTTATGTAGATATGCTATATATATATATGTATGTACATATGTGTATATGACATAGTATTATAATATCCTAAAAAATAATATATTACAATAATATTTCATTTTAATTTTCATGCATCTACATATCAGATAGGCTATGTTCGTAAATGCATCATGACGCGCATCATGACGATTGCATAACAAACAGAACGTTCGAGAAATGCAATATTGCAACACTGCAATAATCAAGCGTTCAAAACAACACTTCTATCAACTGTCATGCATAATTTCTATCAAAAAATTGTTTACTGCATTTAACTACGATGTCTGACGAAAAGTAGAAATTTACCAAAACTGTTTTATTTTAATTTTTTTGTAATTGAAATTTTAGTTAAATTATGTTAATAATAATTGTATAAATTATTATTTTTAAATTTTTAGTGAAAATCTCAGTAATGCGGAGACGCAGTTATTGCTGAATTACGGTTAATATGGAGGGACGAATTTAAATCGGTAGAAAGAAGAAAAATGTATTGTGGAAGAAAGTTTTGAGCGAAATTAAAAATGTAAATCACATATAAGATTTGGACGCTACAGCGCAAAGAAATTCTTAAATCTCTTGGTAACGTACAAGCGCATTAGAAAAGAAATAATTCTTCAGTAGAAGCTACATCCTGGAAATTGCTTTGAGGACTTCGACAGTTTATGGTACAAAGGTACTCAATTACTCCTCAATAGCAAATTGCAACCTCTCTTTGGATTTGTTGCCTTCAACGTCGCCCACATCTTCAAGTGAAATGAGTCGCCAGATTCTCCTGGAAAACTAGCAGTCAGAGAGCCACTCGTCCTCGAGCGACATCTAACAAAGACGCATTTTAAAGTTTTCGAAGCAGAGGCGGTTAAAGAAGAAGCTCGACATAACGAGGTCATGGCTATGGAGAGGAAAAGCTGTCTCTAGAAAAAGAAAGGCAAAGCTCTACTAGACATTAAATCGGTGTTGGCAGATTATTTAAAAAATAGTGTTAATATGAATAGATAAGTATTTGGCCTGTGGTAGAGAACTGAAATGTACCTTTTTATTTTTTATATGTGTAAGAAGTTCAACTTATTTTTTTATTGAAACTAGGTTTAGTTAAATAAATGTTTTTTCTTATAGAAAATGTCCTCGGGAAACGACTTTATTGTTTTAATAAATGATTTGTTTTTTAGGTATTTTTTCTTTTTAAAGACAAACATTTGTACCTACAAATTTTTCTTTTTGACTTCAATAGCCTTCTTTTACTTAAATTTAAAGAAAATCTATCATTTCTTTGCTCTAAATTTCTCGTCTAGTATTAGATTCAGCAAAATTTCCATTTTTGGTATTATACGCGTTCAAAATGCAAATAAATGTATCTACCGAGTGTCAAAAATTGTATAAGTATCAAACGTCAAACTTGCAGTGTTGCAACTGTTGCTTATGCTGCAAATTGCGATGCGTTACGAACATAGCCATGTTGTGGAGCAAAATACGGGTGACGCTTTGTCGTCGCGTCAGTTCTTCATTTGCGACCAATAACTTTGACCAAAACGTAGCTTCAGCCATTGGTTACCCAGCGGAATTTCGTATGAAGCAATAAGTGTACATCTTTACATACAAAGTTGTGTGTTGACAAATTTACAAACATTTTGCGTATGGTTCTTGTTGTTTACATGCAAATTATTACTTGCGCGAACGCGGGGTGGTTTTAAAAGATGTTAATCTAGTGAGCTATTGTTAAAAACTAAGCCCGTTATCTTTATTTCACTTATATTTATACAATTGATATCTTAAGCCTAGGTTTAGAGTTCATCTTTCATTCTAAAGTGCAGACTTATGTGTTAGATGATGTGCTGTCTAATTCTATTTAAAGCGTGCCATAAGTTATAGTTTATGGCCGCTTCCTAAGTCCCGTCTTCGATTTTTATGTCTTGTTTTTTAACTTTAATATTTAATATAATATATGTTGTATTTTTGTAATAAAATAAATTATGATTATCAATAATAAATGCCACAAATGTAAATATTATTCCATAAATGCAGTATTTTTATGTCTTGTTTTATTGGATTTAACATGTAACTTTAACATATCTTATATCAATATTTGTTGTTTCAATATATTATTTTACACAAAATTGCTTAAATTTTCCTTCCTTTAAATATTTAAAAATTTTTCCAGTCGGATTTTCATATTATATATCATCAATTATAACATTATCTTCAAAAGTTATGAAATATACTCCGTCTATTGTATGATTATTCACATTATGTTTTCCGGAAAATATTATAGCTCCGTCTTTTATAATATAATATTTATTACCTTATTTTCACATTAATTTTTTGTACAATTAGCATGTTTATTATATAACATGTCTGGTAAACAAGTATTATTAGTATTGTATTATCATACAAAATGCATTATTTAACACTTTACAAACTTGGACTGAATAAAATTTATTTTCTTATTTTGATTCATTGGTATTTTCATTTTCAATTAGTAATTTACATCTTTTTTTGTGAGACGGGTATTGCTTTAAATAACTACAAATGTTTGAAATTTTGGATATTTAATATATACTTGGTAAAATATGATAAATGTGGTTATCTGGCAATTACTGAATTCAGCATAAGAAAGATTCATCAAGCTACCTGGCTGTCTCCGGATCGAAAACTACCAACCAAGATCGATCATGTTGTGATGGGCGAGGCACGTCTCAGTGTTTTGAATGTGCGTGCGCTCAAGGTCCTAACATCGACTCGGACCACTATCTTGTTGCAGCTAAGATTCGCACCCGCCTCGACGTCGAGAAGCTTACAATTACAAACGAGACAAGCCGAACGATTCTCTACTCGGCTTGCACTCCTGCTCTCTGAGAGCACTCGTCAACAACTCGGTATAAGGGAACTGTGGGACGGCATTTCAAATTCCTTACATACAGCTGCAACCGAAACCATTGGTTTTCGGAAAGAGCAAAAGAACAGCTGGTACGATGAGGAGTGCCGTGTCGCAGCGGAGAGAAAACAGGCTGCCTAACTCGCAACGTTACGATCGACCACTACACGTGCGGGATGGGTAGATACCGAGAGTTGAAGAGGGAAGCGAGACGCATTTGCAGACAGAAGAAAGAGGCCGGGAAATCTATTACTACCTATAGTAGAGTTTGATGGTAATCCTCTCTCTTCTCGTAGTACCAAAGCGAGTTCACTTTGGAGGACACTCCTGCATCATTACATCGACCGTTACACCCAATATCCACGTGCAAATGAATTTGCAATTTGCATCAACCAAGGCCAACAAAACTATACTGTTTGTGCCTTTATAGTTGTGGTAAAATGCACCATCTTTTCGCGATGGCCTAAAGGTTATGTGTTTACCATCCAATGCGCCCAGGCAATTTGGAAATTGCCATCGTATTGCAAAATTAATTATTTATTATAAGAAAATAAATTATTTATACCTTCAAATATAGCGTCACAAACTTCGGAAATTATTCCACTTATTGCTGGCTGCGAAATTTTTGACCCAAAATTTAAACTTTGAAAGGATTCTCCTATAAAATATAAAAAAATATTAAGTTTTTTAAATTTTAGTTTAGAATATGAAAAAGTCTAATTTTAAACTTACCCAAGTTGCGAGAAAACGGAGGGTCAGTGACAGCTTTTCCGTTGCAGAAATTGCAGCTCGCATCACAGTATCTTCCTTCAATATGCCGTCCTGTTTTACAGATAATATGAAATTATACTGCGTGTCTGACATTCTTATATAATTTTTGTGTCCATTTACATCAATGTGCAGTAGTTCCTTCATTAAAAATGAATGTGAACCTATTTGTGCCTTGGTTGTTCTCCATACTTTAACCCATTGTCGTTTCTTTTTCCTTATAGGTATTTGGGCCACTCTATCACATATATTAATCAGTTCTGTCAATTAACAAATACATTTTATTTATAATTCAAAATTAAAACAAAGATTATATAACAGACCTTCACATATATCACCCTTTTCACTATCGTCTGAATCAATTTGTATGGCTTCCTCCATACATTTCACAATATCTTTAATTAATTCGATTTTTTCGTCATACTCCATTTTCTAAAATATTTATATTATATTATGTATATTTGTATACATATTTGCAAATTACTTACCAAAATATGAAACTAAATTTTTTAAATATATTCAGAATATAAATTTCAAAAAAATATACGCAAATGCAACTATGTACTACGAAAGAAAGAACACGAATGCCGAAAAACGTCGCAGCGAACGGTTACGAATAAGAACACAAAGCGTGTTGCTGAACACTGGAAACTCGGCGCGATTCTCCTCTCCTCGTCGCCCCTTCGCCTATAAACCAAGAATTGCCGCAACAAGAGTTGACGCGTTTAATAACACACAAAGCTGCAGGTAAAGTTGTTAAGAGTAGGGTGGAAGCAATTTCAGTTTGGGCATTGTCGATTTCTTCGCCAGTTAGTCGGCATACTGATTGGTGAAGTTTACGAATCAGCCCTTGCATTCGCGGACGGTCTTTTGTTGGACCATTTATTCGCTTTTTTTGAATTATCTGAAAAAAGTACAAGTGCAGCTGGAGAATACTGAAGGTGGGGTAATAGCCCTGACAGACGACAGCGCTAATTTGCATTAGCGAGTATAATTTACATAAACTTGCGCATTTGACCCATTTTAATACAAATTAGTAATGCACAAAAATGTCGTGCATTTAGCTGAATTTACCAAATTTTAGTAGGCAACATTCGTTAAAAATTGCAGACTTTTGTTATTGTGAATGGTGATTAATAGAAAGAAGAAGATAAAACATAAACAAAAGATTTAAGGAAAGCGTTAGAGGTAAGCTGTTTTTATATTGCTAATTATATTATGTGCCAGTATATTTACAAAAACTAATTTTAATATTTTCAGATGGAAGGAAACAAACAATGGGAACAAACATCTATGCCGATATATCTGTGCAAATGGCACACAAATTTACATTAAAAGAAGTTCATGTAAAAATAAGGAATCTCTCTTAAAAATATAGGTATACTATGCATCAACATAATCTTTTTGACATTATTAACTTTTATAAAATTGCAGAGAGGAAAAGAAAAAGTAGGGCCCTCGGGGGCCCACGAATTCAACATTACTTCAGTTCCAGTCATCTATAACTATAAGATTACGAGAACCAATGTCAACTGAACCTATAGCATCACCAGGACCAATGTTATCTGAACGGGTGTGTACGCCAGTAATGACATTGACGAACTCGCCATCAGTATCGCCATTGGGTAGTTCAACATCAGCAGCGGGTACATCTAAAAAGAGAAATTACATGGGCGAACTAATAAAAGTGGCAAAAGAACAAAAGGAATTGCTGAAGACAGTGGTGCAGGACGGGAAAATATTGACCGAGAGAGTTGTTAATGCAATCGAACAACAAAGTAGTAATACAAAAGAGTTTATAGGTGTTATGAAAAATATTTTAGAAAAAATGTACTTATAAATGTATATAATGTAATAATAGTAAAAATTAATATAAACTAAATATTAATTTTATAAATATGTCGGAATACCATTGTCTTCGGTAGACATGTTTGCAGCGTAGCGAGTTTCGGTTTCACACTTACACTTCACAATATTTTCTCACTTCACAATATTTTCACACTTCACACTATTAACTCTTGAACACGACTTCACTAGATCAAGTCCTCAACTCGACTGACTCTACGTCGTTTTTTTCCTTTTGAACTTACCACCGAACCACGCTCGACAATAGCGACGCCACGCTGTTGTCCCACTAAAATGGTACTCCTCGAAGAGACGACATGCAGACAACCACACTCGACGGTGGCGACGCCACGTTGTCGCCCTGCTAAAGCGGTACTTCTTGAAGTGACAACATACAGACAATCATCGGCTTATACATTTATGTGGAACTTAGTCTTCTAGTGAAATTCCCTAAACCGTATACACATACACTCACACACACATAACAATATCCACACACTATTAGGGTGCGCCGACACGGCCATCCTGACCATTACACGACCTCGTGCAATTTTACCAAAAATGCTATGTTACCATTCAATCAACTTATAAAAGTTTATTCAAATGTAATTTCCAATTTTTCATCTAATCTTATAATTTCCATTGACAAACTACTTCTTCATATTTCTATTTCCTTCTTAACTAATATAAAATCTTTTTCCTTAACACAGCTCATTTTCAAACTATCAATAACCACTCATGGTTTATATTATAATACCCAATGCGCCACACACCATGATAAAAACAATTGTTTTGCACTTGTGCCCACATTATTATCACAAACATCATTATAAGCCCTTAAGGCAATTGTACTGTCTCTTTGAACTTTCAACTTTCTTTATTACTGTCTCTTTCAACAGTGTCTCTTTCAACATTCTTTGTTACTGTCTCTTTCAACAGTGTCTTTTTTCAATTTCTACATTACTGTCACATAATCAATTCTTTACTCAATCAAATGCGCCACACGCCATGATCAAAACAACTATTAGTATGTCTTGCACTTGTGATTGCATTATGATCTGAGTAATATGCCATTTTCTTTGGCCAGCAATTCATATATTTTGTCATTCTTATTCGTTTACTTCACTTTCTTTAGTGATTTCAACATTCTCAACATCTTCATTCTCATTTGCTTCAGTAACTTCAACACTCTCAATACTTTCAATATTTTCATTTTCGCTCCCTTCACCGTCCGCAACGGATTCTCTACTTGCAACAACATCCTCATCGTCATCCTTCTCAACTCTTTGCTTGCATATCCACAACTTACCCCATTGGTCAAGTATTCCAAAATTTACCTGTCACCTTCTAGAACCTTTATCTACTACTTCAAGTCCCTTGAATTTCGGACTTAACTTGGTCTGATGTCTTTCTTCACCTTCAAGCAACACAAAATCTCCAACCTTGTGTCCAACTACTTTTGCCTTACCTTTACCAAACCGCCTTTCATCACAAACTGCAGTGGCTAGCGCATTCTTTGCAGCTTCCACTCCCACATTTGGCAGATCAACAAAATTTTCTATGTCACCAGGCGGAAGCAATCCTAATTTGCGTGCCACCTTTTTCCAATAACATTTCTAAAGGACCCGCCCTCGCAATACGGTTGATTCTACAATTGAATGCCAACTGCACCTCTTCTAACACATGCTGCCATGACTGAGTTCCAATTTCAATCGCCGTTAGCATATTTTTTTTAACATGCTCTTGGTTCGCTCCACTTGACCATTAGCTCGACTTGCACCAGTGGCTATCAAATGCAAGTTTATTTTCTGATCTGAACAGAATTGACTGAACTTTGCGCCTGTAAAACACCTTCCCTGGTCAGCTATTATTCGGTTTGGTACTCCCAAACAATGAAACAGCGGATTAAACGGCTTTTATGCAACTCTCACTGTCTAATTTAAGGCTATGGCTAAGCTAGACATATTTGATAAACGCGTCTACCCGAACAATAACATACTACTTCTGGTCACCCTTGCCACTTAACGGGGGGTAAGGTTTGTTATTCATTATATGTAATAAAATTGCACCGTAGCCAGTACAACTTGCGTGTGTATGCAATTAGATTGGATAAATTGGGTCAAAGATGACAAGAACTGATTTTCCTGTAAGAATGGCAATGACCTTTTTCCGTATCTGCTTATGTTCTGTTTTCCAAATAAATTTATTTTTGTCTGCAGTTAAGAAGTAAAACGGTTTCATTAATTGTGAAAATCCTTAATAAACTGTCGGTGGCAACTATCATGATATCGTCCATATAGGCGATAACAAAGGAATTTGCTAGATCCCCTAGTGACTGCATTACTAATCGTTGGAAAATCGAAGGTGCGTTTCTGGGCCCGAATGGCATAGATAAAAATTCGTATTTGCCATCTGGCGTTACAAACGCCGTGTACTCAATAGACGCTGAATGTAAAGGAATTTGATAATATCCACGGGCCATATCTAGACATGTAAAGTAATTAGTTGGAGGAGCTATTTATTTGATCTTGTATAGGTGGTAACGCGTATCGCGACTGTATTTGAATTTAGCTCTCTATAGTCAACACAAAGTCTGTCTGAATCATTTTTTTTTTTCTTAACCAATAATATAGGTGAACAGCTTGGCCTAATTATATTGCATTTTAGTAATTCATTAATTTTTTCTCGAACTAAATCTCGCTCACATGGACTCAAACGATATGTCCCTCTTTTTACAGTTTTTGTTGAATTAATTATTCTTATTTTCATTTCACCAATTCTAACTTTAGTACTTGGGATACCAGATATAAATGAATTTGAGTACTTTGCCAACAATGAATGTAGCTTTATTTTGTCTTGTCCCTCGAGCTCAGTATTAATATCGGTTGGCTTATTGCCAGTACATAAATTAACAATTTTGGTTCTTGGCATTTTAAATTGGTTTGATGAAATAACAATACCAAAACCCTGATTAAGTATTTCACGGCCAATGACAATGTCATTTAGCATATCATCATCGCCTATTACATAAAACAAAATTTCAATACAATTATCGTCAATTTTTACGTTACTTAATATTTTTACAGTACTACATATTCCATTACTGCCTATACCTTTTAGCATAACAATGTTATTGAATCTTTTACCAGAAAATTTTATACTTAGCTTTTCTTTCATTAACGAACATTCCGATCCAGAATCAAAGGTGATTTCAAAAATTTGGTCTATTTGGTTCAGGCATCCTTTAGGTACTGCAACGGTGCAATGTTTCACTCGCTTTTCCCGGTTGAATGCCTTGTTTTCATCAACTTCCTTCTTTGCTTTACTTAACCTATTCACTTCTCACATATTTTATAACTTTCTACACCTTCGCCGTGAGCGCTTTCTTTTTCGCTTTGCATGAACATTAAAATATTATTTACCGCAGCACTTTACACAACTATTTCACAGTTAATACTCGAAGCAGTTTAACTCTATCGCCCGTCCATCCGTCCAACCACACACTTCTCACAAATGCAGCTCTGATAAAAGTAACTACCCATATTACCTTCTTCTAAGTACTTTTCAATGCACAACAACACTTTTTGCACGAGCGCATCGCAAGACAGCACCGGCACCCTCTCAACTCGGTTCATAAACTTGCAACAAGCCATCCTGCAACCCTATTATCTGCATCGCGTATCCATCCACATTTCATTGCCTTTCAATACAATTTCTTGTAAAATTACTTCAACAATAGATCACCACGACGAAGCGCTGGCGCCTGCTTTGTCTGAGCCGAATTTGGGTACTTTCACAGACCTGCTCCGCCCCGCATCTGGCACAGCCAGATCCATAGCCCACACAATCAATTTTCCACTCTGCATCCCATCATGGTACGCCATGGTAAATCCAATGCTTGAGGCAGATGGGCAGATCCCACTTCTGATGTCGGAATACCATTGTCTTCGGTAGACATGTTTGCAGCGTAGCGAGTTTCGGTTTCACACTTACACTTCACAATATTTTCTCACTTCACAATATTTTCACACTTCACACTATTAACTCTTGAACACGACTTCACTAGATCAAGTCCTCAACTCGACTGACTCTACGTCGTTTTCTTCCTTTTGAACTTACCACCGAACCACGCTCGACGATAGCGACGCCACGCTGTTGTCCCGCTAAAACGGTACTCCTCGAAGAGACGACATGCAGACAACCACACTCGACGATGGCGACGCCACGTTGTCGCCTCACTAAAGCGGTACTTCTTGAAGTGACAACATACAGACAATCAACGGCTGATACAATTATGAGGAACTTAGTCTTCTAGTGAAATTCCCTAAACCGTATACACACACACTCACACACGCATAACTATATCCACACACTATTAGGGTGCGCCGACAAATATATTGGAATACAAATGGCTACTTCTTCTTCTTAATTGGCGTAGACACCACTTACACGATTATAGCCGAGTTAAACACAGCGCGCCAGTCGTTTCTTCTTTTCGCTACGTGGCGCCAATTGGATATTCCAAGCGAAGTCAGGTCCTTCTCCACTTGGTCCTTCCAACGGAGTGGAGGTCTTCCTCTTCCTCTGCTTCCCCCGGCGAGTACTGCGTCGAATACTTTCAGAGCTGGAATGTTTTCGTCCATTCGGACAACATGACCTAGCCAGCATAGGCGCTGTCTTTTAATTCGCTGAACTATGTCAATGTCGTCGTATATCTCGTACAGCTCATCGTTCCATCGAATGCGGTATTCGCCGTGGCCAACGCGTAAAGGATATAAATCTTTCGCAGAACTTTTCTTTCGAAAACTCGCAACGTCGAATCATCAGTTGTTGTCATCGTCCAGCCTCTGCACCATATAGCAGGACGGGAATTATGAGTGACTTATAGAGTTTGGTTTTTGTTCGTCGAGAGAGGATTTTGCTTCTCAATTGCCTACTCAGTCCGAAGTAGCACCTGATGGCAAGAGTTATCCTGAGTTGGATTTCTAGACTGACATTGTTGGTGGTGTTTACGCTGGTTACAAGATAGACGAAATTATCTACGACTTCTAAGTTATGACTGTCAACAGTGACGTGAGAGCCAAGTAGCGAGTGCGACGATTGTTTGTTTGATGACAGGAGATATTTCGTCTTGCCCTCGTTCACTGCCAGACCCATTTGCATTGCTTCCTTGTCCAGTCTGGAGAAAGCAGAACTAACGGCGCGGGTGTTGAGGCCGATGACATCGATATCATCGGTATACGCCAGCAGCTGTACACTCTTATAAAAGATTGTACCTGCTCGATTAAGTTCTGCAGCTCGAATTATTTTCTCCAGTAGCCGGTTGAAGAAGTCGCACGATAGGGAGTCGCCTTGTCTGAAACCTCGTTTTGTATCGAACTGCTCGGAGAGATCCTTCCCCATCCTGACGGAGCTTTTCGTGTTGCTCAACGTCAGTTTACACAGCCGTATTAGTTTTGCGGGGATACCAAATTCAGACATCGCGGCATAAAGACAGCTCCTTTTCGTGCTGTCGAAAGCAGCTTTGAAATCGACGAAGATGTGGTGTGTGTCGATTTTCCTTTCAGGGGTCTTTTCCAAGATTTGGCGTATGGTGAATATCTGGTCGGTTGTTGATTTTCAAGGTCTAAAGCCACACTGATAAGGTCCAATCAGTTTGTTGACGGTGGGCTTTAATCTTTCACACATTACCCTCGATAGAACCTTATACGCGATGTTGAGGAGGCTTATCCCACGGTAGTTGGCGTAGATTGTGGGGTCTCAATTTTTATGGATTGGGCATAGCACACTTAAATTCCAATCGTTGGGCATGCTTTCGTCCGACCATATTTTACAAAGAAGCTGATGCATGCTCCTTATCAGTTCTTCGCCGCCGTGTTTGAATAGCTCGGCCGGCAATCCGTCGGCCCCTGCCGCTTTGTTGTTCTTCAGGCGGGCAATTGCTATTCGAACTTCTTCATGGTCGGGTAATGGTACGTCTGCTCCATCGTCATCGATTGGGGATCGGGTTCTCCTTCTCCTGGTGTTGTGCGTTCACTGCCATTCAGCAGGCTGGAGAAGTGTTCCTCCATAATTTAAGTATACTCTGGGCATCAGTGACTAGATCACCTTTGGGGTTCTACAAGAGTATGCTCCGGTCTCGAAACCTTCTGTAAGCCGCCGCATTTTTTCGTAGAATTTTCGAGCATTACCCCTGTCGGCCAGCTTATCAAGCTCTTCATACTCACGCATTTCGGCCTCTTTCTTTTTCTGTCTGCAGATGCGTCTCGCTTCCTTCTTCAATTCTCGGTATCTATCCCATCCCGCACGTGTTGTGGTCGATCGTAACGTTGCGAGGTAGGCAGCCTGTTTTCTCTCCGCTGCGGCGCGGCACTCCTCGTCGTACCAGTTGTTCTTTTGCACTTTCCGAAAACCAAGGGTTTCGGATGCAGCTGTACGTAAGGAGTTTGAAATGCCTTGATCGATTCGAGTTCTCAAATTCACTTACTCTCCATTTGCTGCTTTGACTCTTATCTGTGCTGATGCTAGAAGTATTGCTGTTTCCGAGTCTTTCTTCTCATCGTGGACAATTGCCGTCATATATTGACCAAGGCAAATATAGCATAGCTTGTTGCTTGTTATGAATCCCCTACGATTCATCATAGTGAATGCCTGGAACATTCTGCATTAAAAAATTTGATGCCCAGGAACCTTTCAGGATATACAATTTTTGTGCATCTGTATAAAATGTAGGTGTTCTCTGTTGCTGCTTTTGATTGTTCTATTTAGCTGTTTTTCTGCCGCGAATTGCTTCTAGAGCCTGATATTGCTGCTTTAGAAAACTGAAAACATCATCTAGGCTTTGCATATCCAACCTTTTTTACGTTCCGCTCGTATAAACGTAGACTTTCTTTGTCTAGTTTCCGAACCACTATCCGAGCTATGTTGGCTTTTCGTTGTTCAAATCAAAATTTAGTCCTTTTAAAGCATAAATGCATTCCTTGGTGGTATCTAATAGCTCCTTCATGTTTGCTGCACTTTCTCCATTTGCTGACGGTTGATCAAGAAGTCTGTCTACTTGTGCTGTGAATTGTGGCCTTCTATTTTCATATCTTTCCTGGAGAATTTGCCAAACGGCTTTGTAGTTTGTTTCTGTTACTGGTAGATGTTGAATTAATCTACCAGTTTCTCCACCTAAAGATGCTTTTAATCGGAACATCTTTTCCATTTCACTAAATTACTTCGAATTATGCACGAAACTTATAAAAAGATCGGATGAAGACCATTGTTTCATTTATCCAAAAACATTGGAGTATTGATTTCCTGCAGTTTTATAACTGTTAGAAGACATTGTTTGTGTTGTAGTATTCTTCTTTAATTTGTATATAATTTTTACGTGGTTAGTTGTATATTTTATCCGTAATTCCTCTAATTGCTCATCGATACAGTATTTAATTATTTCTTTTAATTGGATATTCTTCTTCTTCTTTTGTAGTGGCGTAGACACTGATTACGCGCCTATACCCGACTTAACAACAGTGCGAAAGTCGTTTCTGCTTTTCGCAAGATGACGCCAATTGGAAACTCCAAGCAAAGACAGGTTCCGACGGAGTGGATGTCTTCCTCTTTTTCTGCTTCCCTCGGCGAATACTGTGTCCAATACTTTTAAAGCTGGAGTGCTTTC
This sequence comes from Bactrocera tryoni, assembly GCF_016617805.1. NCBI lineage: Eukaryota > Metazoa > Arthropoda > Insecta > Diptera > Tephritidae > Bactrocera > Bactrocera tryoni. The sequence continues at coordinate 8,385 of NW_024395945.1, read as the reverse complement.
GTTCATTCGGACAACATGACCTAGCCTATTTCAATGTCGTCGTATGTATATCGTACTCATCGTTCCATCGAATGCGATATTCGCCGTGGCCAATGCGCAAAGGATCATAAATCTTTCGCAGAACATTTCTCCAGAAAACTCGCGCGTAGACTCATCAGTTGTTGTCATCGCCCAAGCCTCTCCACCATATAACAGGACGGGAATTATGAGTGACTTATAGAGTTTGGTTTTGTTCGTCGAGAGAGGACTTTACTTCTCAATTGCCTACTCAGTCCGAAGTAGCACCTGTTGGCAAGAGTTATCCTGAGTTGGATTTTCAAGCTGACATTGTTGGTGGTGTTCACACTGGTTCCAAGATAGACGAAATTGTCTACGACTTCAAAGTTATGACTGTCAACAGTGACGTGAGAGCCAAGTCGCGAGTGCGACGACTGTTTGTTTGATGACAGGAGATATTTCGTTTTGCCATCGTTAACTGCCAGACCCATTTGTTTCACTTCCTGATCCAGTGTGGAGAAAGCAGAACTAACGGCGCGGGTATTGAGGCTAATAATATCTATATCATCGGCGTAAGCAAGCAACTGCACACTCTTATAGAAGAAATTACCTGCTCGATTAAGCTCTGCAGCTCGAATTATTTACTCCAGCAATAGTGCTCAATATCATAATGGCAATGACATAAGTGCAGCTATTTTTCGTGCTGTCAAAAGCAGCTTTGAAATCGATGAAGAGGTGGCGAGTGTCGATTCTCTTTTCGAGGGTTTTTTTCAAGATTAGGCGCATGGTGAATATCTGGTCAGTTGTTGATTTTCCAGGTATAAAGCTATACTAATAAGGTCCAATCGGTTTGCATACATTGGGCTTTCATACAATACGCTCGATAGAACCTTATGTATATACTATATAGTTGGCGCGGATTGTGAATTCTCCCATTTTTTGGTTTGGGCAGGGCACACTTAAATTCCAATCGTTGGGCATGCTTTCGTCCGACCATATTTTGCAAAGAAGGTGATACATGCTCCTTATCAGTTCTTCGCTGCCGTGTTTGAATAGCTCGGCCGGCAATCCTTCGGCCCCGCCGCTTTGTTGTTCTTCAGGCAGGTAATTGCTATTCTAACATCTCCATGGTGGCGTTATACTTTCACGGCCATTCAGCAGGCTTGAGAAGTGTTCTCTCTATAATTTTAGTATGTAGTATACAAGAGTATGCTCTGGTCTTGAAACCTTTTGTTAGTCGCCGCATCTTTTCGTAGAATTTTTGCCACAATTACCACTATGGGACAGCTTGTCAAAGTCTACTCACGCATTTCGGCCTCTCTCTTTTTGTCTGCAAATGCGTTTCGTTTCCCTCTTCAACTATCGGTATCTATCCCATCGCGCACATCTTGTGGAAAGCCAATGGTTTGGATATTACAGGTCTCAAAATATACTTCTCATACATATTCAAATTGCATTTGAAACTTGGTTTTGAATTCCCTCATTCAGTCGATAAAATCCAATTCATTTTGTTGAATTTCATCTAATCCATTTTTGAGCTTTTTTTGCTAGACGTTGATATTTTCTTTCAACATAAAAATCCGGTTCAGATGACTCGAACTGATTAGTTTGTTGAATAGATCCCATTAGCCACTTGTTGCTCCAAGTTGAAGCAGCATTTTAAATTTTTAAATTTTGAATGGAATTCATCATTGTCTTAATTTCATGCTCTTATTAATTTTTTGTATTCTTCTGCTTCTTGACTTCTTTAGCCATAAATTTAATGATTTGTTTTAAATTTTGTCCTAACAGTCTGATTATGTTCAATAAATTCCTGACATGGAGCTTTTCTAATTTTCCCTGAGAATTTTCTGCTCCTCCAACGCAGCAAGATCGCCCAACTTCTTATGTCTTTTTAGCGAATTCTCCATTTTGACTTACTTCTTTTTGATTGATATTTGTTGATGTTTTAATATAATTATATTTATATATTTAATTATATTTTTCTATTCTATTTTTCTATTTTCGCTTCTCTTATTCTATATACTGTATATTAGGCCGGGTCGATTTGTATGGGTGGAAAAATACCAACAAAGCGGCTAGCAAAAACGAAAACTACAGAAAATTCTAAGAAAGTTTTGCCAAGAAACCATGGGTCTAAAATTAATTCCCAGTTCGCGCAGAGCGATTTTAGATTTTGAGGTCATACTTATTAAATTGTACTCAAAAACTTATTCTTTCATAAAAAGCGATCCGGAAAATTGTGCTTGGTTTCTTCGGTTATAGCGAAAATTTGTGCTTCTATGTATGCAGCATACAGATATTCCCATATTTTTTTAAAAATTCTAAAATTGTGGAAAATACGGTGGATCGAAAAAAATTTTATTATTGTAATTAAGTTTTCAAAAAATTAAATGTTTTTGTGGTGCAAGTTACAGACATTGGTTTTTTTGCTTATGACTGGGAATCTTTTCTAGTTTTAGTTTTTTAGGTTTTAAAGTCTTTTTTGGATTCCAAGCGTGGTATTGTAGTACGAGTTTCTATAGTTACGGCCATGATATCGTCTCTATTCTTTGCAATAGCGCGTCGAGAAACGGTTGTCAAAAGCTGTACACAACGCTCGGTTGCTTGGGTATTACATGGAATCCCTGGGTCAGGAAGCGGCGGATCATCAGACTCAATAAACTGCAACAAGTGTTCGTATGGAATGTTTGCTGAGAATGGAGGCTCAGACAAAACACTGTCATCATCTAGGTCAACCAGATCAAAGTAGTCTTAGCATTCATAATTTATTGCGTGCTTTTTATCATAAACCCTTAGATTAGTCGGATCACAAACTTTATCACGATAATGTAGTATCTTTTTATGGCTCTTTCGCGAACATCTTTTCTCTTATCATAAAGCATTGCCAGTAAGATATTTTCAGGATGAGCGAAGTATGAATTATTTTGGATTACAGTGTTAGCAATTTCTCGCAGCGTTGGTGGTAAATATCGCGTGGACTGTATAAATTTAAAAAACAAGAGACTGCCGTATACAACTGAGTTGTAGAACTTAATGTTAAAGTACATCGGTACGTAAACTTTCATTATGTAAGTTGACAAAGTTTTTAAATTCGCTGATGGTGAACTAGTTGTCACGTATAAACGTAAGAGTCTGCTTGCCTTTGTTAGCCATCGAGAGTGCACAATTTGTCCCGGATTCATACTGGCTAAATTTTGGGGGCAGAAACCATCACAAACTGCATTTGCCATTCGATACAAGTACTGAACGTCAGTCGAGAGCATTTTTTCATGAATGGCTGGAGGCATATCTCCCAACGAAATGGCCTCAAAGTCGGGTACAGCCTACAGAAAGATTTTATTATTTAGCTCAGATCAAAATATACATGTTAGGCTCTTTAAAACAATTGTTTGCTTACCGCCATCTGCTCGCATGTTTCGATTTGCTTTGTTATTATCCCGCTAGCTGTGCACGGTCCGCTTGTAGTGGACTTTTCCAATGCGGAGAACAAGTGACGAAGTGGAAGTTCATTAAAGTGTAATAAACAAATAAACCAGTGCAATCGTCTATTCAACATGACTTCGAATCTCCTTAAAATTCCATTTTCAGAACCTGTGTTTGTTGCTTCTCCATCACAGCAAATTCCAATCAGTCTCTCAAGGGACATATTTTTTTAAGGAACTCGCACAATTGCCTCTGTTTTGTTTTAGCGCCCTCGGCGTCGACTTTTACGTAACCCAACAATCTGCTCTCAGGCTCTTCAAGAACCACTAGATGTGATTCTTTTACCATTCTCGGATGATATCTTCCATTTTGTTCTTCGCTCGTCAGAGAGTTGTTTTTCTGCCATCAAAGGAGAAGGCTACCAGATCACAGTCATTGCGTTGCTTTCTTCGAAGAGAATCCCTACATTCCTTTCTTTCACGTGAAACTTTAGATTTGTCCATAACTATTGGTTCCCCATTTTCATCTTTAAAGTCAATATCTTTGAAAAGCGATGTGGCCAAAAAAGAAGCAACCCTATTACCGATTCCAAACCTATCGCAGGCCATAGCGAAATGAGGTGTATCGTACCTTTTGGTATTAATTTTTTTTTCGACGAACTTGGCTCTCTTGCAGTTGGCAGGGCAAACATCACCTCTGATTCAACATCCATATATGTTGAGCCAGGAAAAAAAGTTGGATCAAGACTAGTTGGCGCCAGTGTTGATTGTTGGTCAACAGCAATCGCCTCGAATTCGGGAATGGTTAGCTTCCTCTTAATGTGCTGATCAATCATAAACTCTTGGAGTTCAATGGGTATTAAGCCACAGCAGCAAGGCAATGTTTTTGAGCACTGACATTTTCCAATATAAAAAACTTGATCAATTGTTTCCAGAAACGTTGAAGACTTACTTGGCCTACTTTTAAATTTTATTTCATTATGGTATTTATTTAGCAATGTTTTCAGTTTTTTCGAGGCAGTTTTTTCATTGATTAACGGAATGTTTAGTTTATTCCAAATTTTCCAAATATTTTTTGCCACTTGTGTGTTAAGATTACCGTACGATTGCTTTTTTTTGTTATTTTTTGCTCAGCCATGCGTAAATATAAATAGTAATTTAATACGTCACGATTACTTGGTAGATTTAGATCACTTAAATCTCTTGGCAAGCCAATATTCAGACTGGGAAGAACACAAGACCCGGAGTTCATTGAAATTGTGTCAATTTCTGAATTAGTGGAATCAACTGACATTGGAGACGTTTCCATTATAGTTTATTAATCGAAAACTATTTAAACTAGAAAAGAAAATTATTTAGAACACACTACTGTTTATTCTACGCAGACCACTTGTGCGGTAAAAATACCATACGATTGCTTTTTTTGTTGTTTTTTGCTCAGCCACGTGAAAAAACAAATAAGTCACAAAAGCCTGCTATTATTGCATGGCATGCTGTTATTTTTAAAAGTATAGGTTTTTGAGTACAATTTAATAAGTATGACCTCAAAATCTAAAATCGCTCTGCGCGAACTGGGAATTAATTTTAGACCCATGGTTTCTTGGCAAAACTTTCTTAGAATTTACTGTAGTTTTCGTTTTTGCTAGCCGCTTTATGCGAAAAAAATTCGACCCGCCCTACTGTATATATATATACATATATGTACTTTTATAAATGCGGATAGTCTTTGCTATTCCTGCTTACATTTATGTTTATTTTGCAAACTAATACTCCTTTTATGTATATTCAGATGTTTTCTTTTAAGTTCGATTACCCAAACGTACTTCCAATTGAGCAAGAGAATCGAAGACCCAAATGTACAGATACTCTGTAAACAACTTCTGTACTCTGATAGTTCAGTATTGACTCTGGTTTTCGTCCCAGTTAGAACAGTGACGGTCATGTTACCTAGTGACATGCCGGTTACGCGTGTCAGTTTAATTGTCACTTTTTCCCATCACGTTCTTAAGGGCGAAGCAAAGAAGTTCCCAAAACTATTGTATAAATGTCATATTTTATCACCGTCCCGCTCACATAATTTCTGCTGTAATAAAACTATATCCTTCTTTCTCACACTTTCATTAAATTTGGGACAATTCAACAAAACTGCTTTCAGGAAAGAGTGACGGTGCATTACACAATAGCCTAGTGAGTAAGCCACTCGCTTGCCATTTCTTCAACATAAAGTTCGATACTCAAAAATAATAACTGAGAGAGAGTTTTGGATGACGTATAATATTATTTTTTACTTAGTTTACATAATTATTATAACATATTTTGTTAAGTTTAGCAATTTGTCGACACAATTTAGAATATTTTTAGTAGTCAACAACTAAACCAGTTTTTTCTTTTTAAGTTTAAAATCACGAGATTTTCTATATTTTGAATTTACATAACTCTCTCGAAAACCATAAATTAGAACTCATTCTTTGAATAACAACACATTTCGGAACATATTTTCAAATAAATTTAAAATAGTTTCATTAAAATGGGAGACACTAAATTCAATATTGCCACTGTAATCTGGCCAAGTTAGTTTAGAAAATTCGTAATTAATCTTCTTAAAACTAGAAAAGAAGATCTAAAGATTTCAAATTCGCCATTGAATATCTCATTATAAGATCTTTTTTATTAAAATGTTTTTATTAATTTTAATAATAATAAAATCATTGTATTTAGATTTACACAAATTCATTTTTCTTTACACATTTTTAATATTAATAATTTAAAAATAATATATACATTATTATATTATAATTACTCAGGTTTCGCTTCCTAAGTATATATATTTTTTGCTTATATCTATGGAGGTTTCTCATTTTCGATGGACTTCCGAATTTATTCGAAATTCGCAGAGTCCACAAGTGATGAAAGAATCTGTAAATGTAAATGTAATGAAAATCAATTTAAAACTTCTTTTTAGACAAATATGTATATATTAAATTTACCATATAATACATATGTATGTTGGACAGTAGAACAGTCGTCTGAACAGTAAAACACAATTTTTTATTGTAAGATAAATCAAGAGATAATTATAATAGCCATGTTTCCTATATTTTAAGTATACATTTTTGTAATCACAAACTACATACACGTTTTGTATGTCAGAATTTAGCTATACGCCGGCGATCAGGAATCCTACTCGTTCCCAAATGGAGTGTTTGACCATCCTAACAGATTTACCATATTATTTTTTAGTTCTAAACTAAGTTTTTAAATAAAAAGGATTCTTAAAGGAGCTATTTTTTGAATTTGCAATATCTATATAGTAGTAAAAAGTAGTTTAAGTTAGCTTACGCAACACTATTTTGCCATGCTCAATAGCAATACTGGCATAATATTTGAAAATATTCAAACGGACGGACGGTGTATTTTAAAAGTACGTTATTTAAGTTTTCAATATAATTATGACTTTACTATTATTTTCACAGATTTATTTCTTTCCCGTTCCCGTTCAGATCGATCAACAGGTTAGTATTCTATAAGTTAAATTATAGCCAAATACTAATTGAAAATTTTTTACAGAAGGAAAATGCCTCACAAGTGTGAGTTGGAGTGTAAAGGCTCGTTACGCCTGCATAAATTTCCGGGGGAGCGAGAAATGCCCATAAATCAGTGAAGTGAATAAAATTTAAAAGTTTATATTTTTCGAACGAAATACATATTTATTTTTTATTGAGACCATATTTCAAAGTATCTAATTAAAGTAATTTTAAAACAAAAGAGAAGTTCATTGCTTTTGTAAAAGGAAAACATACACACATACAGAAAATTGCATGTAGAAATAATAAGTTATCAAATTGTTTAATATCCACAATGTCCATAATTACGACTTGCAAGTTGATCCAATCGTTATTTTATGAAGTTGGCAAGCTTCAAACACTCATTTTGAGGAAAATTATTCCAAATGTTATACATAGATGCAGTTCTTCAAATCAACCAGGTTTTAGGGTTTCTCCTCAGTTATACGCATCTTAAGAATTGCCAAAGCTTTTTCAATTGGTGACAAGTCAGGACTTTGAGTGGGCCATTTAATACATTCACATTTTCATTTTGTAGATGTTCTGTGATGATTATTGCAGCATGAATATGCGCGTTGTCCTGTTGAAGAAGGATAGTCGGCCAATTAGTCGGTGATCCTCGGGGATGGTATGCTCCTATAAAATATTTAAATAAATTGGAGCAGTAACTTTTCCTTCCAGGATTACAATATTGCCGGGGCCATTCGCAGATAAGCATCCATGGGAATAACGAAGACAAATCATCGATTCACCAGTCCATAGCACTTTATGCTAAAATTTTTAAGATTTTAATATGTGATCTTTATAAAATGCTTGTCGTTTTTTTTTATTTGCCTCATTTAGGTAGAGTAACTTTCTTGCAATGCGACTGTGAATATTTGTTTGGTGCAATCTGTTATGAGCAGTGTGCACTGAGGGCCATTCATGGCTTCGTTTGTAAGCTGTGCGCGAATTTTTGAAACTGATTTGAAGGGATCAAAATTGGAAATATCCAAAATTCGTTAACCAACTCTCCTGCTGTTATTTTTGGGCGCTCTTGCTTCTTCATCCCTATGACTCGATTTTCCTTGTTGTAGCTGGCAATAACTTTTCGTATTGCGACTTTTCTTTTATTAAAATTTTCAGTAATATAACGCTGTGTGTGACCAAATTTATACAAATTAATTATGGTTGAACATTCCTCATTCCTTAATTGTTTAAAATTCACCATTTTCAGATTTTTTTTTAATTCACCGTAAAAAAATCGCCTTAATATTTCAAAAAATTAAATTAAAAAAAAAAAAATTAAAACTTTAGTTACCAATTCAATTTCAAAATTTATTAAAATAAACAAGTCTTGCACGTTTAATACTTTTTTGTAATTTATTTTCAAGTTTTAATATGAAAAACACTAATTACTG
>NW_024395944.1:0-126481 GCF_016617805.1 Bactrocera tryoni | reverse complement strand
TTTTATCGTGCTTTTACCTTCGTACGAATTTGTTTACGGTTTTGACTTTTTTCCAAGACTGGTCTAATTATATACTCACCATAGAATTTATTCAAATATAGCCATATTTGGATACATACGAACATTTTTATTCAAATTTTTACAACAAACACGTTTAAATAATTCATAATCCCTTATCATCTTGTATGTTTATCTCACTTGGAATGGTCCAACTTAAAAAAACAACAACTCCTCTCCATATGACATTTGAATATTTAAATATTTAAATATGCTTCAACCATTCCACTTCACAAGTCAATGATTACAAAATGCCCTGCGGCTTACATACCCATGTTGGGCATGTGTTTGGCTTTGGCCTCACACATAGTGCTCGGTAACCTGTGAGAAGACTTGCAAATGTGTGAAGTTGAATGTAAACCGTCCAATGGCAGAAAAAGTGCCAAATGCGACCCACTTACGAAGCACGCATCAGTGTAGCGATGCTCGACGGGGATCTCATGCGGCGGCGGTACGATTATACTCCGCAGCAGTGGACCGCTCGTGTCGCTGAATCAACATACTAAGAAAAAAGGTAATCAAATTAATGCATGAAAACATGTACAAGGCATTAAAGTATTGAAAACGGAAATAAGCATTTAAAAAATTGAAAAATATTGTAGTACTAGGCGAGTACAATCCTATTGATTGAAGAAAGATTTTGATCTCTGTTATAATTATCTTAAGATTTATTAAATTTTTAATTAAAAAATATTACTTATTTCAAACTTTGTTTCCTCCAATAGTATCGTATTTGTGACCACAGTTCCATGCTAAGAATTTTCAAATGAATCTAGGGTTTAAGGAAATCGGAATTTTCTCTGAAGTAGTTATATCTCTGCAAAGTCAGAGCTGCAAATAAAGTCATTTTAATAACTTTTTAGCTACTGGTCTTGATCTTGATATTTATTATGGCCTCTTCTGGGTCATGATTCTTGGTCTGGGTCTTGGTCTTGGTCTTGGTCTTGGTCTTGGTCTTGGTCTTGGTCTTGGTCTTGGTCTTGGTCTTGGTCTTGGTCTTGGTCTTGGTCTTGGTCTTGGTCTTGGTCTTGGTCTTGGTCTTGGTCTTGGTCTTGGTCTTGGTCTTGGTCTTGGTCTTGGTCTTGGTCTTGGTCTTGGTCTTGGTCTTGGCCTTGGTCTTGGTCTTGGTCTTGGTGTTGGTCTTGGTTTTGGTCTTGGTCTTGGTCTTGGTCTTGGTCTTGGTCTTGGTCTTGGTCTTGGTCTTGGTCTTGGTCTTGGTCTTGGTCTTGGTCTTGGTCTTGGTCTTGGTCTTGGTCTTGGTCTTGGTCTTGGTCTTGGTCTTGGTCTTGGTCTTGGTCTTGGTCTTGGTCTTCGTCTTGGCCTTGGTCTTGGTCTTGGTCTTGGTCTTTGTCTTGGTCTTGGTCTAAGTCTTGGTCTTGGTCTAAGTCTTGGTCTTGGTCTTGGTCTTGGTCTTGGTCTTGGTCTTATCTTGGTCTTGATCTTGATGTTGATCTTGATCTTGGCCTTGGTCTCGGTCTTGGTCTTGGTTTTGGTCTTGGTCTTGGTCTTGGTCTTGGTCTTGGTCTTGGTTTTGGTCTTGGTCTTGGTATTGGTCTTGGTATTGGTCTTGGTCTTGGTCTTGATCTTATTACAACAGCATCAATTATATATTATGACTTGCGTACTACTCTCAGTTAAAAGGGAGAGAATTTCGAAGTAACATTAAGGTAAGGTACCGAAGCCCAATTAATTTCCCTCTAAACGAAACTTAGAATCTGCTTGGCCAGCAGCTATCCCTTTATTACCTTATTTTTACAATCTAACCTAAATATTGTATTTTAAAGTCGCTGTGACTTTCTAATTACTAACAAAAAATATACCCTAACCCATTAATTTCCCGAATACGTTTTTTTAACGAATAGAAAGTGTAAACTTTGTTTTCCAACAGATAAATTTCCGACACAGTTACTGCCAGACAGTAACAACCGCAACTTCCTGTCTAAGCCTATTCATACTATAAATTAGAACGCTTCCCTCGCTCATTGATGCATGCTTAAACATTACCCTCAAAGTTGACAAGCTCATAAAGGATTACATAGTTGTCACATACTGACTTCTTTGTGCTATTCACTTTCTAGCACTTTCTCCACCTCCAATGTCAGAATGGCCTCACTCTACTGTCTGCATTAGACAAGCTTTAGTTGTTTACAAAACGTAAGGAGCTCAAACGAATGCATAACATTCCTGTAGTCTAGCTTCACTCTGTAACATAATCGGTATTAGACTATTTTTGATTCACCTGAAATGGCCGGTTTACGCAACGTATTGGTATTTTGTCGCCGTGATTAGCCATCTTCCTATGTATATATTTCTTCTCTCTTAGGTTCTTAGTAGCTTCTACAAGCTTTTGTTTCCACTTCATTTCATTGCCACAGACTACCAGACGTTAATCACCTAAGCGTTAGTCAACATACTAAAGTTTTTTTTCTCTACTATAGGAATAAATTCTATGGTCTAGATAGTGAGGAACGTGAGATTTGAATGTGTTAAATACATTATATTGTTCTTTCTTATTCTATTGTTCTTTCCTCCTAGGTAAATGTTAAACATTTACCATCCTCTCAACACCTAAGAGCGACAGTTTGCCCAATGAATTTACAATGGCGTTTATTTCCCATACAAGACAATTTTAAATTCCATCCTGCTTCTGCCTTCCCAGCGTACAAATAAAGCGAAACAATTATTATAACGACATAAAAATTTGAACGAATAATGCCTTTAGAGTATGCCACCTTATGACCAATGACTGTCTTTATCCAACAAAAACGACTAAGTACCGAATATTAGGACTCCAGTACCAATTTGTAGGCTTTTTACCGCAAATATCGGTCAATGTGTGAGATCTATATTTGAAATCCAGGTATAATTCTTTCCTGACAATGGTAAGTCTGTGTGCCAAAAATGGGTTGAATCAGGTCAATAATACTCTCAGCTCCCATATACTCAATACAACGATTTTCGAACTTCCAGGTGACTTTACTACCACATATATCAGTTATCATGTGAGTTACCTCAATTAAAATGAGAGAGCGTATTGCCCATAACAGTGTATTTTTGTGCGTATAATATATAAAATCGATGAAAACTTGACCTATCTGCCATATAACAAACATAAAACGTCCATGTGACTTGACCCTACATGATTAGTAATGGTATATGAGGTTCCTTAAAGAATATAATAATACTCAACGATTACCCTCCTCATGCCAAAGCGACGCCAGGAGCGCAGTCCGAAAACGAGCGAAATTACCTAGTCATAAAAGGCAAGAGAGTTTTAAGCATTGCGATCTTAAGCTGCTGATCTTAAGAATTAAAATAAAGTAAGTTTGTTATTTTTAAATTTTACTTGTTAAGAGTAGATAAAATTGTTTTTTTATTGGTAAAGAGGAGTCCGTTAGATCAAATGTGCTGGGATGAGAATTGAAATCGTGACATATACGGCGAAATGGTTCGTTTACCTCAAAAATGTGTTCAAGAAAATCTTAAAAGTAAAGGTCTAAACTGCAAGGCTGCGCGATCGGGAATGTTAAAATTAATAATCAGGCAACAGATATAGACTACTAAGTTTTTACAAGAAATATTGGGTAGACAGAAAAGTCAATTTGCAGTCATATATCTCCAGTGCTACCAATCACATTGCGTCATACCATTTATCTGTTGAAAAAGTACGATTTGAGCTTCATTTAACCAAAACCAAATAAATTCGGGTATGCTTTGAAAAAAGTTACAGCTTTCAAAAGAGTGAAAATAATGAAGAAATTTGCTATATTTTGTAATTTTTATATAAAAAAATAGAAAGAATGCCTCAATCCACCAAAGAAATTTGTGGGGTCTACGGAGACGATGCTGCTTATGCAGCACAACAATGATTGCCTAAGCTTCCCATTCTGGAATCTTCGAAATTTCGATTTACGCTGATGGAATAATGTCTCTACGAAAAAATGGCAAAAAGTGGTTGACCAAAATGGGTAACATAAAGTTATTGCTTATTTATTTATTATTATAATAAAATAAGTTGAACTTTGATTACAAAGACGACAAGATTTTTTTCGAATGTGTCATGTTGCCATACCTCGTTAGGCCGCGTTTTCATCAAAAGAGAAGACGCTATTCGTTTGTTTCGTCTTCATGTTTTGAGAAGTCTGCTAACGCCTCAGGAAGCATATTAGTCTAGCGATGAAAAGCGATCCTTTCTAAATATCTAGCTTCCTTTTGCTGGATATTGTTGTTAGAGATTTTACTTTGGCCTCAATTAAAATCCATCCACATAGCACAGTCATTTAAATAAAGCAGGCACGTACTTAGAGCTTTAGGTATGGCAGCCGTATCTTGCTTTCAGGTGTCATGTAACCTTTCATTAGGTAATTTTCTTAACTAACTTATGCTATTATTATATTAGCTTTTACATGATTTGGTTCCCCTAAACATGTAAGAAATTGATATTTGACATTGTTATTTATTTTAGTCATCATCGTGTTTCTGCTTTTTAATCCAACACAAAAAACCTTCCACTTGATCAGGTAATGCAAACCAAACCCTCCAATTGTGCATTAATCTTTTGTGTACATGGATGACATAATTATTATACTCTCACCCAACAATGTTGCTAGGAGAGTATTATAGTTTTAATTCACATAACGGTTGTTTGTAAGTCCTAAAACTAAAAGAGTCAGATATAGGGTTATATATACCAAAGTGATCAGGGTGACGAGTAGAGTTGTAATCCGGATGTCTGTCTGTCCGTCCGTCCGTCTGTCCGTCCGTCTGTCCGTCCGTCCGTGCAAGCTGTAACTTGAGTAAAAATTGAGATATCTTGATGAAACTTGGTACACCTATTTCTTGGCTCCATAAGAAGGTTAAGTTCGAAGATGAGCAAAATCTGCCAACTGCCACGCCCACAAAATGGCGAAAACCGAAAACTTATAAAGTGTCATAACTAAGCCATAAATGAAGATATTAAAGTGAAATTTGGCACAAAGGATCGCATTAGGGAGGGGCATATTTGGATTTAATTTTTTTGGAAAAGTGTGCGTGGCCCCGCCTCCTAATAAGTTTTTTGTGCATATCTCGGAAACTACTTTAGCTATGACAACCAAACTCTATAGAGTCGTTTCCTTCAGGCTTTTCCATATACAGTTTTCAAAAATGGAAGAAATCGGATAATAACCACGCCCACCTCCCATACAAAGGTTTTGTTGCAAATCACTAAAAAGTGCGTTAACCGACTAACAAAAACATCAGAAACACTAAATTTTACGGAAGAAATGGCAGAAGGAAGCTGCACCCAGGCTTTTTCTTAAAATTGAAAATGGACGTGGCGCTGTTCATCACCTTATGGATAAAAACTATATCTTAGGAACTACTAATATAATTAATTTTACAGGAAAATAAAAAAATATGTAAATGACGGATAATGAAATCTCGATTATCACTTTATCATGCGAGAGTATAAAATGTTCGGTGACACCCGAACTTAGCCCTTCCTTACTTGTTGAAATTAAATTTATGTCTTCTCTATTTTACCAATCGCCGAAAGATTTCATTTCTCACTGCATATTAATTTTTTTTTCGAATTCAGCATTTTTTTTCCTATGGAAAATATTATCACTTAACAACATTTGTTTTTCATTTTAGTTAAACCCAATCACTGTGTTTACTCGGCTTTGCAATTAACCTTAGGTGTCTTAAATCTCGTATATGCCGCAATTGGAGTAGGCCATTTCCAGCGCCGATAACAAACTGTTGTACTGTTGTCAGTATTATTTCTGGTTTTTATTATTTTAAAGATATTTGCCAGTTTATTTGCTGCTGACAGCAATAGTAGCGAAGAAGAGACTTTGTGGCGCGTCTCAATGTCGCTACCAAGAGTGTTACTGCTTCAATGTGGTTACGAACTGCCAGCAGTTGGCACTAGCCCTTTAATTTTATTCGAGAAATGTTTTTTTATTCTACGCATTTTTGGCAACCTAAATCTCTCCCTGTTACTTTAGAATGAAGGATCAGAGTGTGAGTTTGCTTATTTTGATGAACGATCAAATTAGATGAACATTAATAAAATAAATAAATGGTAAAACTATAAACCTTCCTATCTTAAGGAATATTTAAGCACACAGTAACATACAATAAGTCGTAAGAAGACATTACTTATATTGATTTTTTTCTTTTCGATTATTATTGCGATCGTGCAAACTTTCAGTTAGCACTTTTTGATTAAAATATGGAATAACTAGTATGACCCTTCGTTATTCCAATAGTCATTTAACAATTTGGAGCATACGTTCTGACGAAAACTGTGAAAATCTCTATACATATATATAAATATTATCAACTCATATCACTTGTTATCGGTAACTAAAACCAATCAAATCATTATTCTAATTATTAAAACTGTGATCTAAAATCGGGACTAAACCTCCTACGATATACTTTGATGACTGTAGTATAGGATCAATAGGGTTTTAACCGGACTGATCCAAACTCAAAAATCAATAAAGCCACTGATTTAGATGAACTTAGTAAGTAAATTTAGAATCCCTCGCTCATTTACAATGCTTCAACTGACTTTAAAGGTCTTCCTTTTCGCTTTTTGTGTGTGTTGTTTTTGCGCTTAGAGAGTAATTTTTGAAATTTTCTCAACTTTTTTTTCGTCTTTACGAATGTCCTGAATTTTTGAAAACTTTGAATAGCTACTTCCTAAAATGTTTGTGAATTTGTCACTGAAAAGTATCAAAGCTTCTTTCTTTGACCTGAAAAACCTCCACCCTCTTTGAAACTGTGTTGAGTCTCAGTTTATCAAATGTCATTATTACTATTTCTTAGGTTAAAAGAGCCACTAAAATTTTCAAATTTAGCCTCTTGCCACCATCGCGACTGTCAACGATATGCTGTAAGCGGGCGTCAAACCACACGATGAAGTCGAGGCGTTGTGTTTAGGAAACGTGTATGCTGCCTTAACATACGATAATCCATCAAGCTGGACGCCTAGAATCACCATTCCATGGTATGCCCGAGACAAAGCCCGAAGTCCATGGTCATACCGAATAGTATGGCAGGCACAGACTGTCCGATTAGTTGAATGGTCAAAATGCTAGCACACTTGCGGTTATGGCATTAATGAGTGTAAAGTGAAGTGTAAACAGATAATGGCACAGGAACACAAAATCGAGCGACCCGAATCGAAATGTCCGAGTGGCAAGCCTCCAGATAAGAAACCTTGTAATGTGAAACCCTCTCTCCTGGAGAATTCCAAACTCGTCATACAAGTAAGCAATTCAACGCATATATGTACAACACGATCCCAAAATATCGAAGATCTCGGTAAAAGTGGGTGGTGCCCATTAACGTTATAACCATACTAAAATAAAGTGGAGTAACGATCACAAACCATTGGCTCTTTCGCGTAAGTTCTAAGTATCTAAGAAGGTGCTTTGCGTATTTTGGAATTAACATTTCGTGATGCTGGTGTAGATTCCTGTCATGCAATACTTTGTTCTGAGATCACAATTGATGTGAAGGCGAAACCCAAAGAACAAGAAAAAGAGCTATAACTGCAGAAATCATACGACTTCTTGAGCACCTGCCTCACATAATTTAAACAGTATTTATGCCGCATACATATTTGTTGATCCACAAACTGTTGTTGCTGTACAAATACTTGTTGCTGCTGACCGTAAGTTAAGACCTGTTTTTCGGTTGTATAAGTTTTGCACATGTGTGTCAATTTAATTCTTTTACAAAATTACATTTGCTCAAAATGTTCAACGAAAACGTTATAATACAACCATATATTTGCAGGTATTGGCAATATGGGAGCAGAAAACAAATAATAATATATATCTATGTATTTTGTGCTACAAACCCGTATGTAGTTAATAGGTGCTGATGTGCTTCACATGAAATTGACCTTTGCTCTTTCTTGTCGGAAAATATATATTATTTTGTTGTTATTGTTATATTGTTCGTCATTGCCTTGCCTATGCACACATAGCGCCATCATCGTGTAACACTCACCGTTGTTGTTGTTGTTATTGTTATTGTCGTTCACATGAAATGATTGCTCAGGTGTTTGCCTTTTTTCAATCTCAATTTCTTTTCATACCATTTTATGAGTTTGTGGATTTTTTCTTAAACACGTGGTTCTTGGATTAATTTGTTGCAAACAAGAAATGCTGCCATTATTCTTCGAAATGTCATTTGGTTCTAATTAAATGATACAACCCTGTAAAAAAATAATCTATAGTTCACTTAGTCCCAAAATATGAAGATGTTGGTTTATCTCTGTCTCATCATTTTAAACGCTTTATATTACAAATACAAAATGTGTTGAAATACAAGTTTATATAGTTTAATACTAGGAACAGATTCCATAACAAAAATATAGACCGACTACTCCTACCGAATTCACATTTTCTCCATGGATGAAGTTAATCGATATAGTGCTCATTATAATATATGCCACTCAGATCTGCTGTAGTCGCAGTGATTTTCGTTACTGTAAAATAACATTGGCTAAAAAAATCGATAGATCTAGTGGATGACACACTTGTATGTTTTGGATCAATAATTGTTTTCTTTTCTGTACTAAATGGATAATAAATATGTGAGTTTTCATATTAAAACCATCCGAATAATCAGAAAGTCTCAAAGGTTAAGCTAAGCGGATGGCAAACATTTATTTTGGTCTCATATTTATTTCACAAAAATGTGACAACTATCAGAAAAATATTAATTCTGAACACGACATATTAGTAAAAAAAAAATCCTGATGCACATAAAAATGTGTTGGAATGCTTATTTTACCTATGTGTACAACCTTTTACCTACAAATACAACGAAGCGTATTCTTTTCACACTCAGCATCGCACAAAGCAATACAATAAATATTGTCTAAAATTATTAAAATTGTCGATGGCAAACAAAAAGGCAGCAGTAACTGAAACTGAAACCGACAAACGCAAAGTGCAACTGAAGTGCAACTTAAAACCTCTCGAAAGCTACAAGAAAACCAGACGTCGACGTCAGATATCACCACGACGAATTAGAGAATACAAACCAAAATACTTAGTAAATAACGTAAAAGTGGAAAAAGTTATGTGTAAGCTAAATGCTGAAAACAAAATAGACCCTCAACGTTATGGCGACAAAAATTTGCGAAAATATTAACACACGCATATTGAGAACATACACAAGTATGAAATATTTCCAACTGTTGGCAAAAAACTACCTTAAGTTGACACAAAATCGACAGAAGCTACGTTTAAACTTATTTGGAGAGATTGATTGTAGTGGATAGAAGGATTTGCATTGCACGGCAATAACAAACAAACGATGTAAACACAATCTAGGTCCAAATGCTTCGAGCATAAATGCATAGTCCGTTGAGGGAAAAATTATTTGCATGAAATTTAATCGGTTTAATCTAGCCTTTTCGTATATGAATGCAAACACAGCAAAGACATTTTATAAGGTTACTCATACGACATGGTGTTCCGCATGATATTCTTCCTCTGTATATACTATATATGTATTCGGGTGTATATTTGGGTCACGTGCTGATAGTACTTTATGACTTGAAATTGCATTTTTGTAAGAATTTTAAGTTTTTCCTTAAAACATATTTGTATTAGCTTAAAGCCTTGTGTTGCACAAAATGTCATAATCGTTATTGCTATTACATCGATTCAAAATATCGGAAGGATTATTCTGAAATAGTGTATTTTGAAGTTTTTTTAATTCAACAATATAAAAATCAAAAAAGAAATTCCTTTGCAAGTTATACTCACATTACTGACTACATTTAATGCATCCAACGTTTATGGTAATAGCAGCTGCTATGCAAAAATGTTTATCTACTATTTAGTTAATATGTTATTTCAATGATCCGCTGATATCTGGTGAGCGCATCCTATCGCACAATAAAAAAACTTTATTATATGACACCGTTGAAACGAAAATTCACATAAAATTTTAGGTTGTATTTTTATTAGTTATAATTGCAGTTAAAATTAAATTTTTCGCTGCAAAATAATTATAACTTTGGTTGCATTGGGGCGGGAGATTTTGTGTACATGAGAGCGTTAAAAGTAAGTATACGCCACTAAGCCCTGGAATAGTAACATAGAAACTAGGATAATGTGTCTCTGTGAAGCCTACAAACTAGGGTAGGATAATCGCCGATAGATGTACACAATTTTGAATGTGTGTGGGTGAAGTCTGCTGGCTGTTATCATGCTACACTTTCTTGTGTGGTTTGGCGAAAGCAAATATTTCGCGGTAGGCTCCCAAGGCCATACGCTTCCACGATGAATTCGATATTTATGACTGTGTTTTTACTCCTTTCATCTAAATACACATTAACATACGGAGACGAGGTACTACCGTACTAAACTTAAACTCTGGTGATCAGAAACATTATGACTAATTTGAAAATAAGACATCATTCCATTTAAGAATTTTTAAAATTCCATAAATTTTTTTCCACAAAATGTACTTTAAGTGCACAAATATTTAGTGCACAGTACGTACCGATTGAAATGTAAAAATACTGAAACATTATATATTTCCTTTGATATCGTTATAGTTCATAAGTAGTTTTCTCTTAAGTCCTTAAAAAGGCATTTCATTAACATTTGTGCGTAACTAATTATTTAAAAATTCATAGACATCATTTAGTTTATGAATTTGTTAACTCTTAAACAAAAATAATCAAAAAACTTGGCGTAACAAATTCTTCAGTTCAAATATTACAATATGTTTGTTCTAACGATTATTGTAGGCAATTTCTTCTTCTTTATTAAATTATGAAATCCTACACAATCACATATTTAAACCTTTTGAATTATTAAATTTCATAAATTCAACTGAATTCCAATTGAATGGAGCGGAAATAAAATATTTATGCCATACTAGGAACTTTTGGTTGAATAGCTTTTAGCTTAACACACAAGTGAGCAAGTAGCTTTAAATATTTATATGTAGCATTTTGTGGGTAGATATTGTACTTATGTATTACGTATATGTGTATGTTACAGACTGCCAAGTGCCAAATGCCAAGTGAAGTCACTGCTTTTGAAAAGTTTCTTCTGTGCTACGGTTAAGTGGTTAAGGTGCAGAAAGTTTCGAAAAACTATTGAATCACTCTAAATGGTTGAACACTTGACTGCACTAAAAGAAATTTCGCAGACCAGAGTTAAAGTGAATCAATTGAGTTTGCTGAAATAAATTAAATAGAGTGAAAAGTAATAATGATACATAAATAATTTTAATGACATACATGTGCAAATATATTCACAAAAACTTCGTTTCAAATCTTTGTTAACTTGTTGGACAGTTTACTGAAATGATTAACAACATCAACAATAGCAAGTATAATGATAGAATAATTATAAAATCTAGTGGATTGTACAAGTAGCAATAGATTATGTACTCTCGCCACGCATTAAAAAATTCAAACGAGGTGAATGGTAACTCTGTCTGGTCCAAACGTGAAATTATCTGCTCATCGAAGTGTTATCTAAATAAATTCATTGATTGATGTGATGTGTGGATAGTGGCGTCATCTTTCTGAAACCAAATGTCGCGGGCTTTAATTTCAGGCATCAAGTGGTTGGTAGATGACACAATAACGGTCGCCATTGACGGTTACGTTCTCGCCGGCATCATTTTTAAAGAAATATGGACCGATGATTCCACCGGCTAAAAAACCTTACCAAACCAAATGCGGCAATTTTGCTTGTTTACATACTATAGAGGCCCTATGTTCTACCTAGACCGAAGAAGAGTCGCTTCGGAGCGTAAGTCCGAGTTGCTGCGTATAGCACCGAATAGTCTTTCCACGGTCACCGTATACACTATCAGTTAGGGCTGTTATTTTTTATTTTATTTATTTATTTAAATGAGAACTAATTATTAATAATTAATACACAGAGAATTAAGCACTGGCTACCAGGGCCTTCGGCTATCTATTACAATAGTTATGTCTAATTAAAATTAAGTGTGAAATTAATACTGAGTTTTTATTTGCTTATAATATTTAAATGTTATTTATCTTACATATCTTAAGAAAATTGTTGATAGCATTTATGTTGTCAATGTTTGGTGTTTTCAGCAGACGGAGGGTTCCCTGTTTCCAAAGATGGTTTTCCTTTTGTGCTAGTGCAGTGCAGTCGTTTAGGATGTGGTTAACTGAGTCGTTTGGATGATTGCAAAGTGTGCAGCTAGGTTTTTCCGTTTTGTTCAGCAGATAATTGTGTGTTCTTAAAGTATGACCTAATCTAAGGCGCACAAATATTTTTATGTATTGGCAGGAACAGTCGGATGGGTAGTTTTGCTTGACACCAGTGGGATTGTGTTCCTTGTATTGGTGTTGAAAGTTTATCCAGTCTCTAGAGTTTGACTCGTAAAGCTCTTTTTTTACTAGGTTGCGAATATCTTTTGATGTGACGTGTGCGTACGAGAAAAACTGGTTCTCACTCGCCTTTTGGCGCGATCGTCTGCAAAGTTGGTTGCCCCTAATACCAGCGTGTCCAGGGATCCACATTATCTTGATTATGTTTTTGTGTTTGTATAAAATATCTTTTATATTCTTGATCAATACTGAGTTATTTGTATCATTCAACAGCGCGGTAATTGTCGATTTGCTATCACTGCATATGATGTGTTTTTCTTTAGATTGTGCAATAAATAGCACCGCTTCGTATATCGCAGCCGCTTCAGCTGTAAGTATAGAGCAGTACGGTGGTAAAATACCGACGGTTATAATGACACCTTGGTCGTTTGTCACTGCAAACGAAGTGTGGGTGTCCGATTTTGATCCATCGGTGTAGATAATTTTCCACTCTGGTTTATAAGTGTTTACTGCGTCGTTAAATAGCTGGTTATATTGTTCTGCGTTGGTGCTTGATTTTTGATACTTGAATAACGTACTTATTATGCATGATTTTAACGTCAGCCAATGAGGATGAGTGTTCTCCTTTATTAATTGTGGTGTTGATATTATGTCAAGTTTTTTTATAATGTTTATACATTGTACGATCGTGGATAGTTTTTTGGTGGTACGATATGTTTTCATCGCATTTAAACAAAAGGGAGTTTTTGCAGTGGAGGAGTTTTGGTATGAGCATCATTGGTATTCTGCTTTGTTCGGAGATGGATGCTGGGTAGACCTGCTTCAGTTAAGACCACTTTGGTTGGAGAAGTAGGGAATGCGCGAATGCTCCTTTTTACCGCTATGTGATAAGGGGTTTCTCAATGAGTGCGAGATGGGACTTAGCACAGTGTCCATAGATTGCGAGTCCAAAGTCTATTTTTGACAACATCAATGCTTTTGCCAATATTTATGAGAGTTGAGATATGGATATGACAGTGTTTTGAAGAGAGAAACTTTATAATATTTAGTCTATTAAGTAAACTGAATCTAACATATTTACAATGTTCCTTAAATGTTAGTTTTTGTCAAAAATTAAGCCAAGTATTCTTAAAGTTGTAGTGTGAGGAATTTGTGTGTTTTCGAAGGATAGGTTAGGGAAGGTGCATTTTCTTTTTCTGCAAACGTGAAATGTTGCGCTTTTGCTTGCAGAAACTTTTGTTCCTGACGTTTTATACCATTCTGCTATTTCGGTTAGGATGTTGCTAAAAATGATTTTTACTTGGTTTAAATTTTTTAAAGCCGAAAAAATTAAAACATCGTCTGCGTAGATGATATGGTCTACACATCGGTATGAGGTTATTAAGTTGTTTAATTGGTTAAAGGCAATAATAAATAGTGTTGTTGAAAGGGGAGATCCTTGGGGTATGCCATTATGTAGGGGTATATGTTGGAGTTGTGGTTACTAACACTTACTGTAATCTACGATTTGAAAGGAATGACTTTATGAAATTATACATTTATCTATCAATTCTATCGAATGCTTTCTCAAAATCTGAGGACGGATAAGTGATTTTTGGTAGATATTGTTGTTGTAGCGTGGTGCTCAAAGTAAAGAAGTGGGTCAATGACGCCAAGAGCACTTTGAAGACCAAACTGGTTGGGGCTTATCAGTCATTTTTGTTTTAAATACCACATGAGTCTCTTTGATATAATTTTTTCCAAAACTTTGGCAATGCAGGGTATCAAGGAAATAGGTCTGAAGTCTGAAATTGAGGCACTCGATTTGTTGGGTTTAGGGATGGGAATAATTGTAGCTTTTTTCCATTCTTGAGGTACAATACCCTGTTTTAATATGTTGTTGTATAGGGTTATAAGTCTGATTTTTAAAGAGTATGGAAGATTTTTTAGGAGGGGGTAGGAAATTTTGTCTGATCCTGGGGTTTTTCCGGACATTTTGCTGATAGTAGAATCGAACTCTTCTAATGTAACGGGAGATTCTATCAATGTAGCTTCTTTGGAAACACGGGGATGGGTTGTGGTATGTTTGGGAAATGATTTGATTAGAAAGTGTTATAAAATTCTGATGAAAGTTGAAATTTTCGCTGTTGCTCTGATTATGTTTGTTACAGGAGTTTTCAGCAATATGCCGCGGATCAAAATGGGACCTACGGGAGATTGAATAAAAGTCAATTTTATTTTGTTTATGTCCTCCTGAAAGATCATTTGATATCATGCTCTGGTTATTTTTTTAGAGCTTGAAGCGGGTTTTATATTAGCCATGTTAGTTTTTCGTATGGGCTATGCGTTTAGCATGACTTTAGTTCTCTTCTGAAGTTAGAGTTTGCTTTTTTGTATCTAATTAAGTTTTCAGTTGTTACGTTTTGTTTGAATTTAGACCAAAGAGCTTGTTTTATATTTCTCAAGGCAGTTAATAGATTGGACTAAGCGGTAGTTTGGCGGAAAATTTTTTTGTGCTAGTTTGGGGAATGGAGATATGTGCAGCGGATCGAATAATCCTTTTTATTTTTGATGCTTCTGCGTTTATGTTTTCTGATATTATTTCAACACTTGTTGATGTGTTGAGCAGGGAGCAATATTTTAACCAATCAGCTTTATCTGTAAGAAATTTTGATCTCGGCTTAATTATGTATTGCATCGGTGTGATGAGGGTAGTTATGATAGGAAAGTGGTCGCTATTGTAAAGGTCTTCTAGAGTATAAGAACAGAGTTTATGGGCTATGGAAGCTGAACAAAGAGCGATGTCTATATGAGTGAAAGTTTTGTGGGAGGAAAAGTGAGTTGGTGATCTATCATTAAGAACAAATAAGTTTTTTGAGAAAATAACATCTTCCATTATTTGGCCTCTTCCATTTGAGAAGGTAGATCCCCATAGGGGGCTCCAAAGTTATTAAAATCTCCAATGATTATTGTGGGTGCAGGAACAGCGTTAATGACACCTATTAGTTCTCCTGCAGTAAACTTTTGATTCGGAGGGATGTAGCATGTGACTATGGAAAATTTGAAACCGATGTTAATTTCTATTGCAATGGCAGAAATGTTGGAAAAGAGTGGGATACGTTTGTGTTTGATATGTTTTTTGATAAACAGGGCAATGCCTTGTTTAGCTGATTTGTTTTGTGGTAGATTATGGAAATAACCAATG
This sequence comes from Bactrocera tryoni, assembly GCF_016617805.1. Taxonomy (NCBI): domain Eukaryota; kingdom Metazoa; phylum Arthropoda; class Insecta; order Diptera; family Tephritidae; genus Bactrocera; species Bactrocera tryoni. The sequence goes on along the minus strand of NW_024395944.1, from coordinate 110,894 downwards.
TATTTGTGAGGAGTAGATGCGGTTTTATTTGCTGGGAGGTGAGTTTCTTGTAATGCAATTACGTGTGGTGAGAATTCATTTATGAGTATATTTAAATCTGGATAATTGTTAAATAGACCTTTCAAATTCCACTGGAGAATTCTCATAGTCTATTTTGTGATGGGGGTTGTGTGGGTAATGGGGCGGCGGGAGTGTTACTGAGTTGGGTGATCAAGTTTGAAATGAGTGAGTTTGTTGCGTTGTAGTCAAAAGGTGTTACAGTTGAGTCTTCGACTGCACTTGTTGTTGGATCACACCGTTACCAGAAATCAATAATATAATTAATACAAATTAACACCTTGAGGAATTTTAATTCTTTAATCAACTGTTTCCAATTAGCTGTTGCACTTAATTCACCTTCTATATCGTAACGCATTTACTATTTAGGAAAAAATAAAAGAATTTTAACTTCAGATTTACAAAACAGAGTGAATGTAATAGTAAATAGAGTAACACGATCCATGCAAGACTTTTAGGAATATAAATAACGGTATATTAAAATTTTTTGTCATAAAACATACAAACTGACCGATCAAAATCATTACAAAATTTGTTTTATACTCCTTTTTGCTGTAAAGCAATGCACAGAAGGGTATAATAGCTTGGATGGAGCCGAAGTTAGCATTTTTTCTTGTTACTTAGTTCTCTATGCAAATGATTGTTTAAATTTTCAATTATGCCACTTGCCAATTGTCCGGACTTGCCCAATTTTCTGTGACGGCGTTCAATTCGTAGGAAGATTTGAGCCTTCATTCTCTTTATGACGCAGGCACGTACTATACACCGCCTTTTAGTTTTTCTTCTTCTTTTATTGACATATACTATATATTAAGAGTAGACTTAATCAGGCATACGCATATTTTCTTCTTAACTAACTGTCGATGAAAAAGCGTAATCCAGCGCTTAACTAAAGTATCTCTTTTTTTTAGAAATTCACAATTTTATCTAATATTAGGTTGCCAAAAAAGTCTTGCGGTATTTTCGCTAGTTGGCGCTGAAAGCGCGTAGTTCTAGTTTTATTCGTCGCATCGGGTCATGCTATACCTTTTTGGAAAGCTCATTTCACGCGCTAACACGAGGTTGATTGATTGTTGTTTCTTTTAAGTCGTTCGTGAGTTATAGCGTCGCAAACATGGAGCAAAATAAAGAGAAAATACGGCATATTTTACAGTACTACTACGATAAAGGCAAAAATGCATCTCAAGCCGCCAATAAAATTTGTGAAGTTGATGGACCCGATACAGTTTCCATTTCCAGCGCACAACGATGGTTTCAACGTTTTCGTTCTGGTGTAGAGGTGGTCGAAGATGCGCCACGCTCCGGCAAAATTCATTTCAATTTCATTAAGAAAAAAAAAATAATTCAATAAAAAAACCGCAAGATTTTTTTGACAACCCATTACAAAAGCGTTTTTCATGACGAGGGCTCTGCGATTTCCTCTTTATTTAGAGCAGACGTTATGCGTGGTTTGGCGTTTCTTTAACAGTTTTTCAACATTTTGTTCCTAGTTCTTTTGTTCACTTTTTCAAGAGGATCACGAGTTTCTCATTTATGTCTCATAAGTTAGTATCTAGTAAGTTTACATGTTTATATAGGGTAGTCGAAAAAGTCATTTCGTTTATTTAATCAAACTTCAACTTAATTTTATTTTTTTTTTTATTTTTATAATATAATTTCTCGGCGAAAAACTACGGCTCTTGAAGCCAACAATGCATTGACTACATTGACCGAAACAAATGGTAGTTTATCACAATGCAAGGGCATCAAAACTTCCCAGCCAAGCTCTCCCAGTTTTTGCCGAGTCATCAAAGATGTGTGTGATCTGGCGTTGTCCTGATGGAAGATGAAGCCCTTTCTGTTGATCAGTTCTGGCCGTTTTTTTCAATTGTTTGTTGTGTCGTTTTGTTCGATAATCTGTTTCCATCTAGACGGCAACTTCATTTTACCCCCCTCGTAGAAGCCCTTATTTGCGAAGAACTCCGGCAGCCGCTCTTCACAAGCCTCTTTTGAGTTCAACTTTACACCCACAACAGCGTTCGCTATGGACAAGAACAATTGGTAATTACTTGGCGCTATGTCCGGGCTATATGGTGGATGCGATAAGACCTCCCATCCGAACTTCCGTAGCTTCTGACGAGTCATCAACGAAATGTGTGGTCTGGCGTTGGCTTGGTGGAACACTACACCTATTCTATTGGCCAATTCTAGACACTTCTGGTCCAATCCCACCAAACACACAGCAACACCTTCCTGGTCGTCAATCCCTTCTTGACCACTGTTTGATATTGTCGTATGTGATCCATTTTTCGTCCTCAGTGACCATCCACTTCAAAAACGTGGTGACGTTTTCATCCGCTCTGAATTGTAGAAACCCTTCCTCTGCAGTTCGAAGTATGCAATAGAGTACCATCCCCCAAAACACCATTAATCTCACGGAACGTTTCTCTAGCGGATTTGCCTTTAACGAAGGAAAACTTTAAAATAGCGCGAATTTCGGCGTTAGTGAACTTCCTGTTTACACGTCTATAACTGTTGGTCGCAATATCCAAACTAATCATGCAAAGCGTCCTTTTGTAGGTTATGTCAAGACCTTTCAAAGATGTTTAGTATTGCCAGATACGAGCTCTGTAGCGCTTTATACATAAAATTCAAAAGCCAAAAAGGCGGAAGGGAGATATTTGACAACCTAATATGTTTTGCAGCCTTGTTTATATGATTGTTAGTACCTCTATGGTGACTTAGCTCTAGGCACTACTTTTATGGTTTTATGAAAACTGTAATAACAGCAAAGTACGATTTTACCCCTATTCAATAAATGTCTATAAATACTATGTTTTCACATATTACCATGTACTGTAGAATGTACTAGCTGCTATTAATGTCACTCATACGACTTGTCCTCCTCATCTGTCTTCGACTAAGAAGCAAACTTTGTTTTTTTTTTTTTTGAAAGAATCGGAATGAGTAAATAATGTAGTTCATAAATTATTAACCGTAATTTTCCATACACTCTAACACATATGTAAGAAAGTAACATTTAATTTAAACTTCCTTGTAAATTTGTCGCTATGGCATACAAATTCTTATATCAAATGTGCGCTTGCTCTTACTTAACATATTAGCAAGCACATTGCTTATTATTGAAATGGTTTACGAAACAATTCAATTATAGCATTTGTATGTATATGCAAGTTTGTTTTACATACATATGTGCACCACACTCCGTTCACTTCCATATTTATATCTATTCATGCGCGACGGTACAAATTCACATTTCCATATCAGCTCAGCGGTTTTAACACATGTCAAGCATGTTTTCTCTTTCTCACAATGAAATTTTTGTTTCGAGCAAAATTAATTTATAATGAAATGTTGCAACAAATTTGTAAATCTTCTTCTAAATTGGCGTAGACACCGCTTACGCGATTATAGCCGAGTTAACAACAGCGCGCCAGTCGTTTCTTCTTTTCGCTACGTGACGCCAATTGGATATTCCAAGCGTAGCCAGGTCCTTCTCCACCTGGTCCTTCCAACGGAGTGGAGGTCTTCCTCTTCCTCTGCTTCCTCCGGCGTGTACAGCGTCGAATACTTTCAGAGCTGGAGTGTTTCCGTCCATTCGGACAACATGACCTAGCCAGCGTAGCCGCTGTCTTTTAATTCGCTGAACTATGTCAATGTCGTCGTATATCTCGTACAGCTCATCGTTCCATCGAATGCGATATTCGCCGTGGCCAACGCGCAAAGGACCATAAGTCTTTCGCAGAACTTTTCTCTCGAAAACTCGCAACGTCGACTCAGTTGTTGACATCGTCCAAGCCTCTGCACCATATAGCAGGACGGGAATTATGAGCGACTTATAGAGTTTGGTTTTTGTTTGTCGAGAGAAGACTTTGCTTCTCAATTGCCTACTCAGTCCGAAGTAGCACCTGTTGGCAAGAGTTATCCTGCGTTGGATTTCTAGGCTGACGTTGTTGGTGGGGCTTACGCTGGTTCCAAGATAGACGAAATTATCTACGACTTCAAAGTTATGACTGTCAACAGTGACGTGAGTTCCAAGTCGCGAGTGCGACGACTGTTTGTTTGAGGACAGGAGATATTTCGTCTTGCCCTCGTTCACTGCCAGACCCATTTGTTTTGCTTCCTTGTCCAGTCTGGAGAAAGCTGAACTAACGGCGCGGGTGTTAAGGCCGATGATATCAATATCATCGGCATACGCCAGCAGCTGTACACTCTTTTAAAAGATGGTACCTTCTCTATTAAGCTCTGCAGCTCAAACTATTTTCTCCAGAAGAAGGTTGAAAAAGTCATACGATAGGGAATCGCCTTGTCTGAAACCTCGTTTGGTATCGAACGGCTCGGAGAGGTCCTTCCCGATCAGTTTTGCGGGGATACCAAATTCAGACATCGCGGCATAAAGGCAGCTCCTTTCGTGCTGTCGAAAGCAGCTTTGAAATCGACGAGAGGTGGTGTGTGTCAATTCTTCTTTCACGGGTCTTTTCCAAGATTTGGCGCATGGTGAATATCTGGTCGGTTGTTGATTTTCCAGGTCCGAAGCCACACTGATAAGGTCCAATCAGTTTGTTGACGGTGGGCTTTAATCTTTCACACAATACGCTCGATAGAACCTTATATGCGATGTTGAGGAGGCTAATCCCATGATAGTTTTCGCAGATTGTGGGGTCACCTTTCTTATGGATTGGGCATAGCACACTTAAATTCCAATCGTTGGGCATGCTTTCGTCCGACCATATTTTAAAAAGAAGCTGATGCATGCTCCTTATCAGTTCTTCGCCGCCGTGTTTGAATAGCTCGGCCGGCAATCCGTCGGCCCCTGCCGCTTTGTTGTTCCTCATATATTAAGAGCTTGCAACAAATATACTTAGTTTGCTAAACTATGCGAATAATTTTAAGAAGAGTTCTCATTCCGTATAGCTATAGTACAATGAAAGCTATATAGAAGTATGCAATGGGTATGTGAGTATTTCCATTTGCATGAACGGCATATTCAGACGTACCCAGAATGCTTGTACGTTTTGTTCTACTGCAAGCGAGTTGTCAAGTAGGCACAGTCTACCAACTGCGGCTTTTCGTGCAGCAATTGTCACTAAGAAAAAAAAAAGTAGTGTAACTCACAAAACGTTATGCTATATTATATTTCGTTTCTAAAGTAATATGAATTTTTAAAGAATTTTTAATGAATGGAAACAAAACTTATTTCTATTGATATCAACAATTTTGATAACAATCTGTTTGAGATTATGCTGCTGAGATTATGGACCACAAATATTGTAAAAAATAATCGCTTTTAAAGGGGTAATCTACTCTAGAAGCATGAATTTCAGGTAATTTTTAAAGTGTCGTAAAAAAAGGCAATTAATTTTTTTATTATACATTTTTTTATGGTGTTTTTATTGATATCTTAGGAATACAGAAAAAAAATTTTGCAAAAATATATGTATATTAAAAATTAAAATAATTAGTGGGGGGGGAGGGGGGAGACAGGTGTAAAAAAAATGGCGCATCCTTGTGACATTGATCCTGGCTCTCCTGGTGGTTTGAAAAAAAATCAAAAAAATTCTTAATCAGTAAGGATGCTGTTATAGTCCCTATTTCAGGGAACACGAAAAATTTTTTTTTGAAAAATGGCGACTCCCTGAAAATAAAAATCATTTTTTACGCTTTTTTTTGAAATTCCAGAATTTTTTTTAAATATTAGAAACAAAAATTTTGACACGATGCTGGTAGGAACGATAAAGGATTATATAAAGAAGGTTCACACAATTTCAAATAAATCGGTTGTATAGAACTTGAGATAATGCCGGTACCGTGTGGAAAAAAGTAGTTTCGAGAAAAACGCGTTTAAAAAATTCGATACGGCCGAACCGGGCATACTTTAAATATATGAAAAAAAAATCGAGTTTTTCAAAATTATAGAGTAGAATACCCCCTTAAAAGTTCGCTATTTAATTCCATTCCTCGGCCGAGATGAATATTATTAGTTACTATAAATAACACAAATAGCGCTCGTATTTCAAAACATTTTAAGGATATGTGGTATAACATCGAAAATGTCAAACTTCGTGACAAAGTAGTGAGTTGTCTGCTGCAAGAATCTGTGAATTTATACAATTTTAACAGCGGTTTGCCAGCGTCTAAACAACAACACGTTGATATGTGACGTATTTACTACCAGATTTTTTAATTTTCGTTATTTTAGAGAAGTTTTCCAGTTTTTCTTATCTATACAAAGCAAGTAAGGAAGAGCTAAGTTCGGCTGTAACCAAACATTTTATGCTTTTGCAACTTGAAGGAATCAAAGCCGGTGAAATTTTCCAAAAAAAGAGGTTCTGGCAAAAAATAATATCAGTAAGTAGCGATGGGATGAGTTTCTTTAATTTTCGCTGTGTGGTGCACTCCAAGTTCCTTCCGTCCGGCCAAACTGTCAACAAGGAATACTATTTAAGTATTATGCGGTTTTCAACAAATATCGCACCACAACCACCGTATTTATTGTATTTATTATATTTGATTTAGCTATGATATTCTGCAAACTCAAACGACCGCTCCGTGGGAACCGTTTTGAGTCAATTGAATTCATTAAACGTTACTCACTATGCGTATTGAAGTTATTCCACAAATTATCTTAAAAAACTCTTTCAAAGATTGGAGAAAACGTTGGCACAAGTGTAAATGGGCCAAAAGGGATTATTTTGAGGGAATGACGTAGATTTTGAAGAATAAATTAAGGTCAGTGGGGTAGTTTTTTTTTTTTTCAAAAAAAAAATTTTTTTTGCATTTTCTGTTCCCTTACACCCTAAGAATTAATGCAGAAACCCACTTTACCATAGGAAGGTTTCGAAAAATGCCCAAAAATAATAATTAGGGGTACGACAATTTTTCAACGTTAATGTCCATCTTTGTATCAGTACCTCAAACTTTAAACGCGTTTTTCTCAAAACACACTTTTTTAAACTGGCGGATATGATTCCGGTGGAACTAATCAACCGATTTGCTTAATTTTTTTTCAATGTTCAGAAAAGCTCGGCTATCGTCCCTATATTTTTTATAATTTACTGACAATGTTATAACAAAATTTATGTAAAAAAAAACATGGGGAAAAAAAGAAATGTGGTGTCGTGGGACACCAGGTAGGAACGAAGTTCCTTCGGATAATGTAGACAATACAATTTGCAAAAAAAAATTGTGGTTAATTTTATGTAGGTTGTCCTGATTTTTCTTTCAAACTTCGCTGATTAGTTTTTATTTAAGTACAGATAAGTATTAAGAAAACTCTACTGTCGTCCTACTGCCGTCGGCAAACATAGTAAATATTCAAGTTAGCGGGAAAGACAACTGTCGGCCGGCAGTCGTGTAGTCGTGCAGCTGTCAAAATAACAGTGTCCATAAGAACGTCTGTATTTTTATATTTGACACATGTAGTTTGCAGTCTGTCGCGCTCTATGTGTTCCGCACTTCACTCAAAACTAATTTGCATACACAATAATGTTACAGATTTTCATGCCTAATTATTTTGCAAAACCTAAACGTAGGCTATAACTAGCGATCTTACAGTCTTTTTTTTACGGGTTATTTCTTACGGGTTTTTTCTTACGGTTTTGCTATCACTTTTTTCAGTTAAGTCCCGCAGCAAAATCCCTATCTTCTCCAAGCCTGCCGTAAGGAACTTCGTTCCAATTAACAACAAACCAGGAAAAACCGTTACCTTCGGCTGCACCGAAGCTAATAATCCCTTCAGGTGCATTTCTTTTAGTAACTATGTGTTCAGTTTGTATATCAGCTATATGCTATAGTAAGCCGATCTGAACAATTTCTTCGTATATTACTAGGTCTACAACTTTGCTTCCGCCGTTTTCCAATAGATGTCTGTAGGGTCAAGCACTGGTCGATTAAATCGATTAAATTTTTTTATATCGATCTTGGACATTTGTGTCAACACTAACCCAACAAAATATTTGTAGAGATCTGTTTGCATCCAAAATTTATTCTCAACTGAAAATGTCACTTTTTGAGCCGAGTTGCGGGAAATTTTGCTTTTCTTTTTTAATTCCAAGAAAAGTGCAGATGAGGCTCATCAAATGCTTTCGGATACGTACGGTGAGGCTGTGCTAAGTAAAAGAACATGTCGCGAATGGTTTCAACGTTTTAAGAATGGTGATTATGAAGTCGAAGACCGGCATGGTGGTGGAAGGGAAAAGATTTTCGAAGATGCTGAATTGGAAGCATTACTCGACCAAGATGCGTTTCAAAGCCAAGAGTAATTGGCCGAATGGTTTCAAGTGACACAGCAAGCCGTTTCAAAACGCCCCAAAGCCATGGGATGATTCAGAAACAAGGAAACTGGGTTCCTTACGACTTGAAACCAACAGATGTCGAACGGCGCTTCTTTGCATGTGAACAGCTGCTTCAAAGGCACAACCGAAAGGGATTTTTACATCGCATTGTAACTGGCGACGTAAAATGGGTTCACTACGATAATCCTAAGCGAAGAAAGTCATGGGGAAAGCCTGGCAATGCCTCCACGTCGACAGCAAAACCGAACATTCACGGTGCCAAGGTCATGCTCTGCATTTAGTGGGACCAGCTGGGGGTGATATATTATGAGCTGCTAAAGCCAAGTGAAACCATCACTGGAGATCGATACCGAACGCAATTGATGCGTTTGAGCCGAGCACTAAAAGAAAAACTGCCACAGTACCAGGAAAGACACGATAAAGTCATTCTCCAGCATGACAATGCTCGGCCTCACGTCGCAAAGGTAGTCAAAAAATATTTGGAGACGCTGAAATGGGAGATCTTACCCCACCCGCCGTATTCTCCAGACGTTGCGCCATCTGACTACCACTTGTTCCGATCGACGGCACACGGTCTAGCTAACGAACACTTCGGTTCTTATGAAGAAGTCAAAAATTGGATTGATACTTGGATCGACTCGAAAGATGAGGAGTTCTTTCGTCAGGGAATATGCGTGCTGCCAGAAAAATGGTCAAAAGTAGTAGCTAGCAACGGCCAGTATTTTAAATAACATTTTTGTAACCGTTTTCCGATATCGGCAGTTCCGACAAATGAGCAGCTTCTTGAAGAGAAAATGACGTTTGCAAAATTTCATAACGATGTCTTAAAACTGAGGGACTAGTTCGTATATATACAGACGGACAGACAGACAGACGAGCATGGCTAAATCGACTCAGCTCAACATACTGATCATTTATACTCGTATATATACTTTATAGGGTCTCCGACGCTTCCTTCTGGGTGTTACAAACTTCGTAACAAACTTAATATACCCTGTTCAGGGTATAAAAAACGTTAATTACTTTTTTATTTATCAAAATTTTTTAAATATTTTAGTAGGGACGATAACCATTCACGTAAGTTTCAAGAATAAATTTGGGTTTTGTGTTTCAGATGATCCAAACATGAGAAATCGTGTCCGCCAGTGAAAAAACGGATGTTATTCACCCAGCCATTTCTCCAATAGATGTCATCAAGAAATGTGAAAAACGTTCTATTGTAGAATAAAAATTTCTATGAAAAAAAATGTCAAAAAAAACAGGCCAGATTGCCCCACTGACAACTTAAGATTTTAAAATTATGGACAATGTCTTACTATTTTTTGCTCATAGTAGTATTTCTCTCCATAAAAAGTTGATTTCTGCAAGCATCTTGAAAATTTCAAACTTTTAGCAGACAAAACCATCATTTCGCAAACGAAGGTAAATTTAAGGGTGTATGCATATAACTGTGCATGAGGTCCAAATAATTTTAATTTTCTTTGTTTAAATGTTTTCCAGTTTATCTTACTTATACAGTAAATGTACATGTCTAAACATTTTAACTGCAATTTACATAGCTTGCTTATATGTATATTGTCAGTATTTCACTTAATTTTGTTGGACGACTTCCTCAAGATTAAGATGACTTGCTCACTGTTTTGACTTTAGGTTTGAAGGGAAAAAATTCTTATTATTTTTATCGGGCATACGGGATAAAGGCAATACTTTTATCTAAATATACATATTTTATGCATATGTATATTTTATAGTACACTTTTGCTCATGTAAACGAATTGATCAACACAACTTCATTTCTATCTTGCAAGCCAAATATCAAGAGATTGCTCTGGTAAAAAAATTAATAAGCATAAAAACAGTCAGTGGGAATGACGGAAATTATATTTCAAACCGTGTAAAAAATCACATTTGATTTCATAAAAAAAATTAAGCTGACATGGCCTATTAACTTGTTCTCTCTCATATTTGCTTTAAAATAAAAACATGGAAAAGCTATCAAATTTTGGCAGGTTGTTTATATTTCGAGTATCAGCGTGATAAATTGTTAAAATTTTGAAGCGTGGATACTATGAATTTGATTTGGTTTCTTCTTTTTTAAGGGGGTATTCTCATGTAATCACTTCGAAAAATCGATTTTGTTTTTATTTTGACAGCAAAACCTATTGAAAACATGCTGTGAAAAATTCAGACCGAAATTCATAGTATTTGATAAGTTACAGCTCATAGTCGCCGACTGTCTACCAGGCGCCATGACAAGTCTGCAGCTGCTACGTTTCTAAACGCATTTTTCTCGAATCATCATTTTCTGAAACTGTCATGATCCTAAATAAAGTATTCAACCGATTGCTTTAAAATTTACATATGTTCTTCTACTCATTTATAGTTATCGTCCCTACCAGAATTGTTTGTTTTCGAAAATAATTTATTATTTCTTTTAAACGATTTTAACGAAAAAAAAACAAGATTTTCATGCCTGTTTTTAAACTTCGATATTTTTATTTAATGAAATTGAATTGAAAGAACTTCTGAATAATAATTCATTCGATTTTTTTATTTCAGACAACATGAACAGCCGCTATCACCATGACCAGTGAACTACTTTTTTTTGTTGGGGACTTTGATTTAAACAAAAATATATTAAAAATGTAAAAACCGAAAAAAAGAATTTTTTTATACATTGCGAAATACAAATAAAAATATATTAAACAAGTAAGGAAGGGCTAAGTTCGGGTGTCACCGAACATTTTATACTCTCGCATGGTAAAGTGATAATCGAGATTTCATAATACGTCATTTACATATTTTTCAAATACCGTATTTTTGTAAAGTTTTATTCCGCTATCATCATTGGTTCCTAATGTTTATACTCGTATTATACAGAAAAGGCATCAGATGGAATTCAAAATAGCTTTATATTGGAAGAAGGCGTGGTTATGAACCGATTTCACCCATATTTCATACATGTCATCAGGGTGTTAAGAAAATATTATATACCGAATTTCATTGAAATCGGTCTAGTAGCTCCTGAGATATGGTTCTTGGTCCATAAGTGGGCGGCGCCACGCCCATTTTCAATTTTTAAAAAAAGCCTCGGTGCAGCTTCGTTCTGCCACTTCTTCCGTAAAATTTAGTGTTTCTGACGTTTTTTGTTAGTCCGTTAACGCACTTTTAGTGATTTTGAACATAACTTTTGTATGGGAGGTGGGCGTGGTTATTATCCGATTTCTTCCATTTTTGAACTGTATATGGAAACGCCTGAAGGAAATGACTCTGTAGAGTTTGGTTGACATAGCTATAATAGTTTCCGAGGTATGTACAAAAAACTTAGTAGGGGGCGGGGCCACGCCCACTTTTCCAAAAAAATTACTTCCAAATATGTCCCTCCTTAATGCGATCCTTTGTGCCAAATTTCACTTTAATATCTTTATTTATGGCTTAGTTATGACACTTTATAGGTTTTCGGTTTCCGCCATTTTGTGGGCGTGGCAGTGGGCCGATTTTGCCGATCTTCGAACTTAACCTGCTTATGGAGCCAAGGAATACGTGTACCAAGTTTCATCATGATATCTCAATTTTTACTCAAGTTACAGCTTGCAGGGACGGACGGACGGACAGACGGACGGACGGACAGACAGACATCCGGATTTCGACTCTACTCGTCACCCTGATCACTTTGGTATATATAACCCTATATCTGACTCTTTTAGTTTTAGGACTTACAAACAACCGTTATGTGAACAAAACTATAATACTCTCGTTAGCAACATTGTTGCGAGAGTATAAAAATTAAAGTGATTGAATTTTGTTGACGCATAAAACAATTTTCCTAAAAAGTGGTAGAATGTATGCGTTCACATGAGACTACCCCCTTAATCTTGCTTGGTAAAGTGTGCGGATTTGAACGTGTATTCGAATACAATTCTTTAGACTCCCAACTAGCAGTACGGCGTTGTTCACCATTTGCAACTTTAACGGAATATTCAAACATTTGCTTTAATACAACTCGACTCATTACCGAAATTACAGATATGGAGACATATGTACATATGGTACATACTACTTTGAAACCACTTAGAGACGAATTTATAGCATCAGTCTCTCCATTATGCACTTATTAAATCAAACCAAATTTTATTTCTTTAAAAATATATGTCAGAAATTCTACACTCAGTAATAGAATACATTTATGATTAAGTCAATTAAGCGCTGGGCAGTCCACGCCTTTGAATCTTGCAATTATTCATATATGAGTGTTGTAAATTATACTTTGGCAAACTGCCAAATCATAAGAGAAAGTAGGGAAAAGGTTGCCTGATGGTACAGTAGAGGTCCGCTAATCCGGACACGGCCTAATCCGGATTCCACTGTAATCCGGACAGGGTTAAAAAATTCAAAATTTCTATTATGTCCCTTGTAATCCGGACCGACATTCTCTATCCGTATTCTCTAATCCGGATCACATATTTATTATCCACTACATTCACTTTTATGCTTTATTGTTTTAAGTTTTTTTTTGTGGAACATGTGTATTATTTGTTATAATAAACAAACAGAAATTTATAAATATTTTTTCTTAATACGAGTACATAGTTCTGATATGTCTTTGGTAATCCGGATTCCCTGATATTCCGGATAGGGTCCGGTTTTAATTGATCCGGATTAGCGGGCCTCTACTGTATTAAGGAGAGAAGCTATTTAATAAATAATTTTATTTCATTAGCAGCACATAAGCAGATATTGTTCCCAACTTCAGGTTAAGCCAAGTAAACTTATTGTAAAATTGTTTGCATGTGCATGTGTGTGCGGAAGAACAAACGGCATTGGCCAATTGAAACCAGTGTCCAGCATTTTATGGCACAATTGTACAAGCTAACTGCACAACATTTAGTGTGGTCGTGCCACCAAAGGAAATGTGACCTACACGAAATTTTTTGTCATTATGAATGCTTTATGATAATATGCATTACATTAAAATGAACGTTTTTAAGTTCTGATATATTAGGTAGTCGAAGAAGTCTTTTCGTATTTCTAATTAAACTTTCAACTTTTTATATGTGTATACTTATATCTATGTATAATCTATATCTATACTTCTATACTAATTATATAAAACCGCTTATATGAAAAATGTTTGTAACGGCTAATCTCCTAAAGTTCTGAAGCGATTTTTATAAATTTTTTTTTTAAATAAAGCATTTGCTCTAGGCTCGCGAGTGGCATACTTATTTTTTTAATTTTCCGAAATCAAATCCTTTTTCTTTCGGGTTGAAGTTTTTGAAAACCCAAAAATATTGCAAGCATAAGGTTTTTCGTTCACCAAACGCAGTCTACAGCGAAGCGCGCTTTGTGTGCGTGCCCTTTATCGTTTGCGGCACGCACTCTCTCTCTCTCTTCCATCTCTGCACATCTTTTCCAGCATAACGTAAAGAAGTAAAGTACATGCATATGTATGCACTCTCTCTCTTCCATCTCTCGCATCTTTTACTACATATATGTAGTTATAACTTATTGAAGTAAAGTACAAAGCAAAAAAGTTTGCATATACATATGTATAAATGATCGTAGAACAAGTGAAATAATGCTAAACAGCACAATCAAATGCTCGCATAAATTGCCGTATGTATGCATGTATGTAGATATGTAAATACAGTGTCAACTATATTTACTCTGTTTTATAGTTACTTATTTTGGAGCAACGCACCGTTGCTTGAATTGCTTTTCTTATTGCCTTTGTACATTTTTGGAACAAAGCACATTGAAAATAAAAACAGAACGCTCTCCGTAAGGAACATCCAAAAACCAATAAAATCAAATATTAAGATGTAATGTGGTTTTCATCTTCGCATGCGGCAATGGGTGGAGTTACATTCGTATTCACAGGAGACTTTAGACAAACTCTACCGGTGGTTCCTAAGGGTACAAGAGCAGATATTGTTAACGCGTGCATAAAGAAATCGGAATTGTGGTCTCATGTACAAAAATTAAAATTGACTGCCAATATGCGAATAAATCTTTGTGGAGCTGGACCATCCAATCGGTTTGCAGAGTTCCTACTTAAAATAGGTAACGGTTGCAAATCTGTCACCAAAGATGGTTATGTAATAATGCCAGGATATTGCAGGAACCTAAAAGTTTAGAACAGTTGACCAACTTATTGATAACGTGTATCCAGATATTATTAATTTGCACCACAAGGACTCTAAGTGGTTATATGAGCGAGCTATAATTACTTCGACGAATTCCACTGCAGACGAAATTAACAAAGCCGTTTGTCAAAGAATATTATCAGAATATAAAATTTACAATTCTTTTGACACAGTGACAGATGAAGGAGACGTTGTTCACTATCCAACGGAGTTTCTTAACTCTCTTAATCCCTCGGGACTACCTCCATTTCAACTAGAACTTAAAATTGGTACGCCAATAATCCTTCTACGAAATCTTAAGCCTCCCAATTTATGTAATGGCACTCGACTGAAGATAACGCACTTGATGCCTTATATCATTCAACCAAACATTTTAACCGGACCTGCAGCAGGCGAAAGCATAATGATCCCTCGGATACCAATGATACCTACAGATCTTCCATTTACTTTCAAAAGAGTACAGTCACGAATTGGTTCCCCGCAAAACCAAACTGTTCTCATTTCTGGCAACGGAAATAAAACAAAAAATGTTGTGTTCACTGAAGTTTTTAATAATTAAAATATATCCTTTTTGGTTATTGTTCCAAAATACATCAATTATAGTTTACCTTATTTCATATCTTGAATTAATATTTACTCTATACAATCCTATTTATTTTATGTAAGAGTTTTGAATTGTTACCTTTTTGTTATCTATTTTTAATTTCTCTGTAAAAAAGAATTTAAAAAACAAATTATTTATAACGTTAATGAATTTAAAAGTGTTTGCAATTAATT
The DNA here is from genome assembly GCF_016617805.1 of Bactrocera tryoni. Taxonomy (NCBI): domain Eukaryota; kingdom Metazoa; phylum Arthropoda; class Insecta; order Diptera; family Tephritidae; genus Bactrocera; species Bactrocera tryoni. The sequence continues at coordinate 95,620 of NW_024395944.1, read as the reverse complement.
CAAATATGGGTAGTAAATATTTGTAAGTCTAACATAAGTTACACATTATACTCATGTATGTGTGTTTACATGTACGAATAAAGGTATTCTTTTATTTGCATTTTAAACTACATTAAATTCTTTCCAATACCCTCATCGTTTCAGGTTTTGCGGCGTAACAAAGTACGCCGGGTATTTACTAGTAATAAATAAATAAACCAATATGTATCATTCTAGAGACATTATTCCATCATAGGTGGCTTGCGTGGCATTCTTCCTTTTTCCCCAATTTCAAAGTATAGTAAATTTCTTCATTATTTGCACTAATTTTTGAACAGCTGTATTTTTTGTTTAACTTCCGCGAATTTATTTTTCTTGGTTAAACCCAGCAAACACTGTCTCTAACGTTAGAGAAAAAGCTAGATTTTACATTAGAATTCTAATATAGTTTTCTAATGTTTCTCGAATCGAATTATATGAATGATTATAGAATGATTAGAGAAACACTCGAAATGCACTATCGATATAAATGATAGTTATCGAATACAATAAGTGTCTGCTGAGTCGCTCATTCCTAGTGTCAAATAAAAATAATACGTGCGAAAAGTGCTTTAAATTTTTTTAGACGGTTATTATTATTACAAAATTACGGGTAAATATAATTTTTAAATGTATAAAAAAAGTTAAAGAGAGAAAGCGAGCAGATTGTGGACATGCTGTTTGATTATCGTGAGTTAAGGAATGAAACCCACGATGCACTTGAGTCAGATGCAGATTCGCCGCCAGCTCTTAAAGAATTGCGAAGTGACAATATCGAATGTGATTCAAGCGGCAGTGAATCCGAAAAGGAGTTTAGTGAATCAAATGATGACATAGATAGTGCTTCTGATGGTGAAAATTCAAGTTTGCCACAGGACTTAACCGACAATTAAACATAATATTACGACTTCTGCGACGGACGACTTATTGAAAATTTTAGCAAAGAATGTTTCAGGACTTCCGTTATGCTCTAGAACTTTAAGAAATACACCAAAAGAAATACCTAAAGTAACAATGGGTTCGGGAGAATATGTACATTACGGCGTTGAAAGAGCTTTGACCGATTTTTTAAATCAGAATGACTTCAATGATACCCGGTTGGACTTAAACTTTAATATTGATGGGCTTCCACTGGCAAAAAGTTCTAACCTTCAGGTGTGGCCAATTCTAATTAATGTAAACGGGTGGGACGATGTGAAGGTTATTGGAGTGTATTGTGGGAATAGCAAGTCAGCAAGCGCAAACGAATTTCTTACAAAATTTGTAGATGAACTACTTATTTTAATAGAAAATGGAATATTTTTTAACGAAAAACATTACTCTGTAAATTGTCGAGCCTTTATATATGACGCACCTGCGCGAGCGTTTATCCTTGGTATCAAAGGTCATTGTGGATATTCGTGTTGTCCTAAATGCATACAGAAAGGCCAGTCTAAAAATCACAAAATAATTTTTGTTAAAGAAAATAGTCTTCCTCGAACTCATACCGATTTTCGTGCTCGTGTTGATAGAGCCCATCATGTAATTTTAGAACCGATGGTAATTGAAAAGCTTCCAATAGATATTATTACATGCATGTAATGCTTTGGATTACATGCATGTAGTCTGTCTAGGAGTTACAAAGACTTTATTGTTGGCCTGGATAAAAAAACGTAAAAAACCTTATTCACTTAAACAGAATTCAAGAATAATGTTTATTTGCAATCAGGTGCCGCGAGAGTTTGCTAGGCACCCACGTTCTTTGAAAGATGTTGAGCGGTTTAAAGCCACAGAGTTTAGGTGCTTTCTTCTCTATACTGGAATATTTTTACTAAAAGAAATTTTAGATCCAGTGAAATATAACCATTTTTTGCTTCTTTCACTAAGCATTAGGATTCTTTTAAGTCAAAGTAATTATATTAAATACAATAGATGTGCTAGTCAAATGCTGGAAAAATTCGTAGAACTTGTGCCTCAGTATTACCATGATGATTTCCTTACATTCAATTTTCATTGCTTAATACATCTCGCAAGAGATACCGTAAATTTTGGATGTCTTGAATCTTTTAGTGCATTTAAATTTGAAAATTACTTATGGAAATTGAAAAGAAAGATAAAAAAGCATAACCATGTCTTCTCACAAGTATACAATCGTTTAGTTGAGGACAGTTTTAGGTCAAACAATACTTTGAATCCATCGACTGAAATTAAAAAAGGAAAATTTAGAAATGATTCATTAATATTTGTACAATCTTCAAAGTTTAACTTTTCGCCGAAAGAACCTGATAACTTTTACAGCGTTAAGGGCAAAATATTTAAATTAGTAGCTATAAATAAGGCCACAAAGTTACTTGGAAAGGAAGTTCTGAATTTACAGGATTATTTTGAAACACCTATCTCATCAGGAATTCTCAAAATCAAGTCATGTGAAGTCCTAAAAATTTCGTCTTCCGTCTATCATCACAACTTAGATGAAATATCAGAAAAAATTATAAAATTTAGTAACTAGGAGTCTAACATCAACTTGTTCATTCCTTTTCTTCATTAATTTTTTTTTGATATTTAAATATTTGTAAGCATTAAGAACATATAAACGTACATAAATTATTCGGACAGAAAATGGATTTTAACCACATCATAGAAGAAGCATCAGAAAATACTCCTGTAACTAAAAAAGGTAAAAAATTAAATTTTAATTAAATAGTTAAAGGGAAATATCTTAAGTATTTTGTTATTTTTCAGATATTGATTTGCTTGAGAAAAGGATATTGGACCGTATAAAACTGCATATATTGGCGTTTTACCATTCAGTCTTATGTGACAACTTATGAAACGTCAAAAATATGTTTTTTATTGTTATTCGATACGTTTTTTTATTACAGAAATAGACCACAATCAAAAATCCATAAAGAGGGCCCTGACACGAATTTTGCAAGAAACAAAAGAAACAAAGCAGACTACAAAGACAAGCCACAAATCACGAAGTGAGCTGCTCCTGAATGTTCCATTTGATAACTTGGAACAATTTCAAAATTTTGAAAAAGATATACAGGAGCATTCCAGCAAATTTAATGAACTGGTAACATTTTTATTAACCAACACACTGTCTAAATTGTTAAACTTGAACTCAATGCATATCTTTCCAGAAGGAGGAATTTTTCACAGTATCTGGCCACACAGCTGAAAAGTTCATAAAAAATGCTTGGCGCCAAATTTTTATCGATGGTGTTGCGCAGAATTTGTGTTGGAAGGGTACGAAGGATAAAATGGCTGTGAGACCGTTAAGTGTAACAGCTGCCTTAAAAAGTATAGTTCTTCACATTTCCGAAATTTTACAAAACTAATTATTTTGTTTTAGGTACATTTTCGTCTAGATTCCCTCATGCGACAGATATAGATTTTGAGCGCACCTCTATAGTCTTCTTCCAGCATGCTAAAGGACGCTACATGAAGAAAAAGGCATACGACTCCAAAAAAACAAAAACGTAAAAATTAAATTTAACTTAAAAGAACATAATGTGACCTCATTTTAATTTTTTTATGAATATATTTGTGTTTGAATTTGAATTTATAATTTTAATTAATTCACTAGAATTTAATTTAAAGACTTTTGTGTTGGACGTTTTACACACAACTATATTAATATTAATGAAATGAAAAAAGAGGCAATATGAAATAAAACTGTTTTAATTAAAAAAAAAAAAATTTTTTTAATAAACGAAATCCAATAATAGCTTCAAAACAATCAAAAATCAACATTAGAATCCAATTAGAATTCAACCTTAGAATACGATTAGATAACTAATATTTTTCTCGATATCGAGAACTAAGTCCCCTTTTTGTAGAGAATGCTATAGTTCTCGACAGTTTTTCTTATAGTTTTCTAACGTTCTACCTTAGAGAAATATATTAGAGTTCGACTCGTTCTCTAATCATTCTCTAACTTAAATGTTAGCTGGGAATGAAGCTTAAAATCTCAGCATTCCACACTATATGGTATGACACAATGACAATGTACTTGTATAACAGAGAATGAATAATTATCACAAACAACAGTGTTCTTACTGGGTATCTTTAGTCTCGTGCTCACCTACACAGTTTCAGTTCCACTCATGTCAACCATTGATTTAAACCTACCCAACTTTGTCGGTCGCAATACTGATTCGGGGCTAAAAGAATGTGAAAACTAAATAGGCTGAATCGCATTAATTTGGCACAAGCACGGACAAATAGTTTTGCTGAAAAAAGAAGCAATGGAGTGATGCCGAAAAAATATGTAACTGTGGATTGAATTTGATGATGTGTAAAGCGCGCTTGCAATATGCAAGGCCGTTGAGAGCCCATTAATTAAATACGATTGTTAGCTCGTTGGCGCCAAATAAAACTTGATTTATCGCATGGCTTTATTGGCAAAAGCCAATGCAATAATAATAGTAATAATCGTATCCATTTGTTGCTGAAATTTTTTATGTCATTGGACTTATGTTAAAAATGACAATGCTAAAAGTAATGGATTATATTTTTGGTCTTCATAATTGATGGTACTTTGTAAAGAGTATGAGAAATAAACTATATCTTTTTAGTCTGCTTGGGTCAAATACAAAAGTCTACAAATGTGTTGGTACTATTTGCTTCATTACCTTACACTTAGTTGTAGGCTTCCATCTATTTTGAGCTATTTGTTCAAACTGTATACCAATGAGCTCCCACTTGATCGTTCCTAGCGGTCACGGTATTGTTCCTGCCTCGGATGCGTCTATATTCTCTATAAAAGTTCCTGACTTAGCCAACTCGTCAGATTTTTCGTTGACGAAAATGCTATCGTGACTGGAAACATAGACTATAGACAAATGAGATCGACATGTCACTGAACTTACAGCCTTCCACCATTTGTTAGCTAAGCTGAAAATTATATTTGGCAATGACAATTCTAGTAGCACCGCCTGGCAGACTGTGTAAATGGTAGCTTCTATATCCTCCCGTTCATTAGAACTCTAGAAGCCTACTTTTGGCTAGTACTTTCATTTGGAAGAAGCCATTTTGGACCCGTCGGCATAGACAATATATGACTGGATGTCTGGCAAAAAAATCTGCACTGTCTAAGAAAATTTAAATGTTTATTGCTGGCTGTCATTGGATAATTAGATACTTTTTTGGTGGCCTGCGAAAATATATCCATATAAAAATTTATTATATAGTATATAGAACAAGTAATGAAGAGCTACATTCGAAGCACAAATATGAACCGTTATATAAAAACACACTTTCTATTCAATTTCATTAAGATAACCTACATATTGGCCGATATATGTGCTATACAGTCACCCGGAAGTTCGAAACCTTTATATTAGGTATATGGAGGCTAACCATCTAGACGAGAATGGAGAAGAGGTTCAATGGTAGAGGAAGATACCACCTCAATCTATACCGACGGGTCCAAAATGGACTGTGGAGTAGGCACGGGGGTATTCTCCGCTGATCTAGGCATATCTCTCTCTATACGTCTACCGAACTCGGCTAGCATCTTCCAAGCAGAAGTACTAAGCATAGAAAAAGCCTGCGAAGTTCTATTAGAAAACCACGGGAATATACATAAAGCAACTATATTTACGGACAGCCAGGCGGCCCTCCTGGCATTGTCTTCACCCATGACAAATTCCAGTACAGTTCACAACTGCAAGAGAGCACTAAGCTCAATAAAAGACAAGCTCCAGCTAAACTTGATCTGGGTGCCCGGCCACAGGAACATTTTCGGTAACGAAAATGCAGACGAGTTGGCAAAGGCAGGAGCTTTCCTCAATGAATCCAAGGCGGAGCTAATACCAAGCCCGCTAGGATCGATAAAAGGAGAGATCAATAGACAATTTCAACAAATTGCAAACAACAGGTGGAAAAACATTACAAAATGCGTCATAACAAAACAATTATGGCCAACATATGACAGGAAAAGAACCAATGACTTATTAAATAGGTCAAGAAAAAGTATTTACAGAATAACAGCTACCACAACAGGGCACTGGCCATTTGGGGAACATGCGTCCAAAATGGGATTGCCCTACAACGACATATGCCGTGGCTGCGGAGTAGCAGGGAACAAGGAAACAATCTTCCACTTTCTCTGCGAATGCCCAGCTCTAGCACAGATCCGACACAAAACACTCGGAATCCACCAAGCACCAAACCTTGAATGGATTTTTACCAAAAGCATGTCGGACATAAGTAGTTTAATCGAGACCTAAAAATGGTTTGAGAGAGAAGGTAAAACGTAATAGCAGATACAGGAGGTTCTACGAATAGTGTATCATATTGGCACATCAAGTGCTAATTGAGCCCGATAGGGCTGCACTCCTACCTACCTACCTACCATATGGAGGCTAAGAAAAGTATTGACTCGTTTCATTGCGAGGAATATCTCACACATTGATCATTTTTTCGGTAAAAGGTAATTATCAGCAGTGTGTCTTTACTTTAGTAGTTTAGTAGTAGTTTTCTTGTCACCCCGATCACATATGTATATACATATAATATACAGTCTTGGCCACGCAAAGCTTACCACTATGCTTTCTTAAATTTTTTTTTGGACTTTTTCGTTCGTTCGAGATTTTCTTCAATTTTGTTTTTTTTTTTGTGTTTTTAGAAAGCATAAGCAAACTAAATTATATTATCTATTTATAATTATAGTATTTAACTAACGCGGCAAAAGCGGCCGATTTTATTGTTTTTAAAGTAACACCGCGACTAAACTTCATGCGGCAATTAAAAAAATATAAAATAAAACTTTAATTTCAATTTTAATTTAAATGAAATTAAATTAATAAAATAAAAAATAATAATTTTTTTCTCACATAGCAGTCTTATACATTTCGAGCTCATTTTGTAAAGCTCACTGACTTTCAAATTTTTTAATATTTTTGTTAAATAATATGTCATTAACTTAATTCTAAATAAGAAATGTCTATACCGCAAAAAGTACCGCTATAAGGTGTTGTCAAATATGCACAACACTTGAAAATTATGAGTGATAAGCTTAGCGTGGCCACGAGTGTATATAACCCTATATCTATCATGCTGAGTGTTTGGTGTTACGTTCAACCGTTAGGTGAACAATACTGTTATACTCTGTAGTTAGATGTGTCAAGAGTATAAATACAGATTTGGCTTCGTGAAGTTTTTTTCCTGTTCTCCAAACTGAAATTGCTGCTAGGTGGAACCCATTTCCAGTCCATCGAGGAGATAAAACAAAATTCGCTGAAGGAGCTGAAGGATAATGAAATGTGTTTCGGTGGCTGGAAAAACCATTGACATAAGTGTATTACATCTGATGTAGATTACTTTGAAAGCGACGAAATAAATATATAATCTACAAAATGTGTTACCCTATTTAGGGTATGAAGAACTGTCAATATTCAGTTCAGTTAAATTAAATTTCACTCTTTAATTCAGATTAAGTTTCAATCTTTTACTTCGGACGTACATACATATAGTTTTTAGAATATGGAACCGTATTAACCCATTCATGGTTTAAAAATTGTAAAGAAGTTTTCTAAATACTTTATTGCCATTTTCTATATTATTCACTCTCATTGCCAACCATTTAGTTTTTTTTTACTATTTGCTGATGATTCCTCTTTTTTTACTATTGTTATGCTGTTGTCTTCAAGTTATTTTACTGAGCTGACTGCACGGGTCTTCGTTTTTTGTTAATGTTAACTTCGCATGTTAAATAGTGCTTAATCAAAAACGATGAAAAAGTAACAAAATTCCATTTTTCATTACTGAAAAAAAAATGGAAATATAAATGTCATTTTCAATAACTATTTGCGGACAATTTTTCGCTTTCTTGTCATTGCGGCGTGTGAAAATTTTCGCAATACCATTTTCAAAGTAGGACTAAGAAAAGCGCTTGCTAGCAGTTGAAACCGCCAGAGGCATTGGAAAGATGTGTTTCATTTCCTGTGGCATTTACAGCGGAGTTTGGTGTCATTATACTCTCGCAACAAAGTTGCTAAGGAGAGTATTATAGTTTTGTTCACATAACGGTTGTTTGTAAGTCATAAAACTAAAAGAGTTAGATATAGGGTTATATATACCAAAGTGATCAGGGTGACGAGTAGAGTTGAAATCCGGATGCCTGTCTGTCCGTCCGTCCGTTCGTCCGTGCAAGCTGTAACTTGAGTAAAAATTGAGATATCATGATGAAACTTGGTACACGTATTTCTTGGCTCCATAAGAAAAGGCAAAATCAGCTCACTGCCACGCCCACAAAATGGCGAAAACCGAAAACCTATAAAATGTCATAACTAAGCCATAAATAAAGATATTAAAGTGAAATTTGGCACAAAGGATCGCATTAGGGAGGGGCATATTTGGACGTAAATTTTTTGGAAAAGTGGGCGTGGCCCGCCCCCTACTAAGGTTTTTGTACACATCTCGGAAACTACTGTAGCTGTGTCAACCAAACTCTATGAGTCGTTTCCTTCAGGCACTTCCATATACAGTTCAAAAATGGAAGAAATCGGATAATAACCACGCCCACCTCCCATACAAAGGTTATGTTGAAAATCACTAAAAGTGCTAAATTTTACGGAAGAAATGGCAGAAGGAAGCTGCACTCAGGCTTTTTTTAAAAAGTGAAAATGGGCGTGGCGTCGCCCACTTATGGACCAAAAACCATATCTCAGAAACTAGTAGACCGATTTCAATGAAATTCGGTATATAATATTTTCTGATGACATATACGAAATATGGGTGAAATCGGTTCACAACCACGCCTTCTTCCTATATAACATATTTTTGAATTCCATCTGATGCCTTCTCTGTATAATATATATGTACATAAGGAACCAATGATGATAGCGGAATAAAACTTTACACAAATATGGTATTTGAAAAATATGTAAATGACGGATAATGAAATCTCGGTTATCACTTTATAAGCGAGAGTATAAAATGTTCGGTGACACCCGAACTTAGCCCTTCCTTACTTGTTTTATTTTCACTTCGACCGTGAAGGTGTTGCGGTGCAGCAAATTTGTCGAACAACTACACTATATATCTATAGAAAAGTGCATATTTGTGAGCGTATGTATGTTAGTATTTTTGGTTTTCATGTATGCACGTCTATCTAAATATATTTATTGAGTTTGTGTTTTAACCAGCGCAAAATTAGGAATTACACATTCGTTCGTAATTTATTTGCCAACAACGAGAAGGCGTGTTTATATTGCTTAGCTGTTTCGTAGTTTTAATGTAAGCTATCTAGTACGGAATCTATTTATAGGACATTTTTTAGCCGATTGCATTGCATTCGCTATTTCCGAAATGTGTATGTATGTGATTTCACCTAAAAGTGTGCGGTGTAACGTCAATTTTTACTCCGGTTCCTATAATGCCCTCTTATACTATCTAGATAGTAAAATTTAAAGACTCTGGGATGTTTAAATATTGGTTTATTGCACTTTTAGTAGCCTTTAACAGTTCAGTTATACGGTGAGTGGACTGGGGTACCTTCCGATCTCATCCGTGTTTTGCAGTGTCGGTAGGGATGCTCATTTTTTCGAGATTTTTAGCCCAATGAATCTTCGAAAAAATCGTTATGGACCTTTTTTGAAGAGCATTCAATTTCTTACAAAGACCAAAAATATACAAAACGAAATGATTTTTCAAGTATTTGCAAACAAGATAAGATCTCATACCTGAAGAATCTTTCTTAGAGCTATCTAACAACCAAATTTTCAAAGAACTATCTATTACTAGAACTCATCCTAAAATATAAATATATATATTACGTAGCACTTGCCGATAACCGCGCCATTTATGGTGTTGGCATGGCAGACAACCTCACCTAGGACATTGGCTCGTTAAATTTTTACGCTTCTATGCATTTTAAAATGTTTTATATTTCTTTTTTTTCAAGCTCTGCAACGAAATGCTTGGATTAAAGACGAATAAAACATTCTCGTAAAGTTGAACCAACCAAACATCCGTATGCTATGGTAGGTACCCGAGATGCCACATTCTTGTTGGCTGACCGGTGCTTCATCTGCTACTACACAGTTGGTTAGGAGGACGGTCAAGGAGGGAATGTTTTGCTGCACTGTGCGCCAATGTATTTGCTAAATTTCTTCTTTTCCCAGTTTTCACTACGTTGCATTTTTGAGTTGTTTTTTCTTTTGTAATTTGTTATTTTGTATTTTTTCAGTTTTGTGCTTTAGTTGTTTTTGCTGTGTTGAATTGCAGTTGGATAATTGTTTTCACAGCGTTTATTGTGCGTTTCTTCTTTCTAGTGAACTAGGCTTAAAAATAGTATTAATTTGCTGTTAAAGAACAAATTCGTTGGCATATTAAATTCAAAAGCTACTTGTTCTATATTTGGCCTCAAATTAGTGAGATTTCTATATAAAATTACTCATTAATATAACCTTAATTTTTTTAATGTTATACTAAAATTAATTATTTTTCACAAACAACTAGTCTTACTTTATGTGTTCATTTAAACTCCATTATTCATTAAAATATTCAGAGTTTGAAGAGCAATAAAAACTCTAACCTCTTTAAGTGGAACCTACATATATTAATAATACCATAATATGATTGTTTTCACTAGAATAATAAAATGCTTTAAAAAATAATATTAATTTCCACTTTGAAATTTCATCCGCCATAATACTCTTATTAAATTGCATGGCTTTCTCAATTTACTTTTTTGTACCCGATTAATTTAAAAAATGTCCAAAAAATAAATCTACAATCAATCATTTACAAAGGAAAGTCAAAAATTAAATGAGTAATAAAGAAAGGTAAAGATTTGCTGAAGCCTGCGATGAAAATGGCGCAAACTTTCTGTCCTGCTTTAAAGTTTGGAAGTTCTCTCACTTAAGGTACATTTATATATATAAAGCGCTCATATGAAAGCAATTCACAATTTCACTTCTCAATTGTGACGATACTTAATTTTGCATTCTCCTCCCCACTTGTTTCTAAAGCATTTATACCATTATTTTTCTTCTCTCCATGGGCGTTCACATCTTCAGTAAATTCTGATAAGTTCGTAGTGCTCTTGTTTGTTTTGGGTTTCATTGAACTTTGTAATAAGTTCTCAGTATTTCCTGTTTATGTGAAATTATTTCATTTATGAAATCCTATGAACAACTTTTTTTTTAATTAAACACCGCATTAAAAAAGAACAAAACTTTTTCTTTGAGGAAACAATGACAATTTGAAAGCTCTTAAGTGGCTTACGATTGAGCCACAAAATACTTGGAAAACGTGCTGTTTGATTCCAACTATTTTTATTTTTATATTTTTTGAACAACCTATTTTCGGTATAAGTCAATATTGTTTTATTGTAAAAATTTTGATATGAAATTTCGTACATTTTGTAGTGAAAGCAACACCATCCACAATCAATTAGCAGTTATATAATACACCAGTTTTATTAAGTTGAAGACGAAAACGGGAGTGGAAAATTCCTATATTTAGACATATTAATATTATTCACATATTCTTATTAATTACACATTCAGAGATATTTTTGTTCCGTTTAATCTGACACTAAGGGGTAAAAATCCCACTTCAAAAATAATACCTATTGTTTTGAAACTTTGACGACGTATACGCTTTACGCTTGCACTTTCAAGTTAATAAATTCCGGTTTTTAGGTTGGATTCAATTTATGTCATATACATATATATTTATTCCAGCGATTTATTTTGCCACGATTACCATATTTTTATTGCTATGCTTTGCAACACTTTCTCTCACCACATTTGCTAGGCTAGTCGGCCAGCAGCACTGCATTTGTCGATAAATCACGTATACGCAGTGTATGTCATAAGCAAGACAATAGGCACATGCCTGATATTTTTCTGTTAACTTATATGTGCGTAAATTTTTATACTCCAAAATTAAGCGAGATAGATATAGGGTTATGTACAAGTATGTGTGTATGATTTTTATACTCTTGCAACTAATTGCTACAGAGTATTATAGTTTTGTTCACCTAACGGTTGTACCTATCACTAAGCGAGACAGATATAGGTAAATTATCAGGATGACGTGAAAAGTTGGCAAAAATTTATGAAAAAGTGGGAGTGGCCATGCCCTCTAATAAGTTTAATGTATGTATCTCCTAAATCACTTAAGCTACAAATTTGCTGATCACAAATTTTTTAAGAACTTCTACCCACAGTGTGAAAATGAATAAAATCGGAGAATAACCCCGCTCACTCCCCATATAACGGTACTATTAAAAACTACTAAAAGCGCAATAAATCAATAACTAAATACACCAGAGACATTAAATTTTATCTCCGAAAGGGTATGAGAGGGCTTTAAAGAAGCCCGAGCGAAAATTGGACGATGGTAATGCATTTAGTGTATGACACCTTTTGGCCAAAAATCCAACAAAAACTGCTCAAGTCCACAGGTACCGAATATTTGGACCAAGGTACCTATAGTTCACTTTTGATCGAAAAAATGGGTCAATGTGTGAGACTTGCAATAGAAATTCAGACAGAATACTTTTCCTGCAATAGTAATTCTGTGTATCCAAAATGGGTTTAATCGGGTCAATACTTCCCTGAGCCCCCATATAATTAATATAAAGATTTTCGAACTTCCTGGTGATTTTATGCTGGATGTATCCGCCAATATTTGAATTTTGAAATTTTTGAAATTTCAGAACATATTCGACTCATAATAGTATATCATATTGCGTTAAAGTAATATATGTAATTGACTAACCCCATATGACTATTACCAGGATTTTTGAACAACCAGCTGATTTTGTATAGTAACTACATATAATGATTTTCGTTTTTCTAACAAATCTTATACCGAATATATACGTTGGTCAATGTAAAGTATGTATACATAAAATTGCTAAGATTCCGATACTTTGGCTAACGTTTTACATCGTGAGGTATTTCCCCGGCTTTAATTCCAGCAAGTTGCAAGAGTACAAAATGTTCGGTTGTATCCGAACTTAGCCCTTTCTTACTTCTTCATATTATTTTTAGCAGGAATTTACTGCCTATATGCCTGCCGAAGTTGAAACTGATAGTTTGAACTAATAGAGAATTTTTCATATTTTAGTATAAACATATATATACATACTTGTAGTATATCACGTAAAAGGAAAGTATAATTTTAGTTCCATAAATTTAAGTAAAACTTTTTAATAAAATATGTTGATAAAAATTTATAAAGGGCAGGAATTTTTTTTATTATATTATATAATATTTTACAACAACAGCTATCAAATAACATTAATGTGAATGTTGTTAAAATTTTATACATTTTATCTGTATATGATTTAGGTTTAAGGGGGAGCCCGCTTTAGAACCTTAAAAATTCGATTTTTTTGAGGATTTATGTGAGGGAAAGAAATAATTCATTAAAGCGAAATTTCTAGAGTTTATAGTAATATATTTCAACATCATTCGAAATTTTTTGTATACGAAATCTTTGATATTCTGCATTTGGGAAGCTAATGTCCGATGCATTTTGCATGTGCATTTGTCGGACGGCGGACAGGATGCAAGTTGCAATTTCTATCGGAAACAAAAAGTTCAAAGAGATTCATATTTTTTAATAATTTATCTTCAAGTTAAACTAAGAAAAATCAAAAAAAAGCGTAAAATTCTAAAATTTTTTTAAAAGTTTCAAAAAAGTGATTTTTGACCAAAAAAAATTTCACTTTATGTTGTTTAAAAATATGTTCAAACTTGACTTTTCTTAGGTTTTTTAGTTTAAATAAAAGATAATTTAATACCAAAGATAATAAACTTTGCCCCAATTTCGTACGACGTTTAGTTTTTTTTTTATATCCTGCCCGCCAATTAAGAAAAACGTAAAATTGAAAAACCGAGAAATCGCGCGTCAAAGTTTTCGCTTTCTGCCCAAGGGCTTATATATCTGCTAGACGCTCTATCATTATTTCCCTTCTAGCTTCGAAAATATTTCTAATTCCCGTCTATAACTGGGGACATATTCTTAGATTATTTTCAAAGAGATTTAAGCAAAAACAAGAAAAAATGTTAACTTCGGCTGCACCGAAGCTAATATACTCTTCACATGTGCATTTCTTTTAGTAACTAAGTGTACAGTTTGTATAGAAGCTATATGCTATAGTAATCCGATCTGAGCAATTTCTTCGGAGATTACATTGTTGCCTTAGAAAATAATCTGTACCAAATTTGGTTAAGATAGATCAAATGTGAAAGTTTTCCATACAAGAACTTGATTTCGGTCGTTCAGTTTATATGGCAGCTATATGTTATATTGGTCCGATATCGGCCGTTCCGACAAATGAGCAGCTTCTTGGAGAGAAAATGACGTTTGCAAAATTTTAAAAGGATATCTTAAAAACTGAGGGACTAGTTCGTTTATATACAGACGGAAGGACGGACAGACAGACAGACGGACATGGTTAAATCGACTCAGCTCAACATACTGATCATTTTATATATATCCTTTATAGGGTCTCCGACGCTTCTTTCTGGGTGTTACAAACATCGTGACAAACTTAATATACCCTGTTCAGGGTATAAAAAGAAATCGATTTTTTTAAGCTTCTAAAGCAGGCTCCCCCTTAAGAACTTACAAAACTATTGCCAAAACGTAACAAATTAATAATTTGTGTTTCGAACATTACGGTTAAAATAGTACTTAGTACATAGTACATTACAGAAATAAGTTTGTAATATTTCCAACATATAAAAAACAATTACATAAATAAGTGATGATGATTCGTTTATAAATGTTTGCAAAAACACTTCCATTGTGGTATGTCATCTCGAGTATAAAGATGGGCCCATTCAGCTAATACCAAAAATGGGCAAATGGGGTTGGTGATGCGAATATACGAGGTGTGTTCAAAAAGTATCGCGAATTTTGTGTTTTTTCAAAAATTATTTATTTATTCATGAATATCTATTTTGTCCCCTTCAAAGTAATCCCCATGAGATATTATACATTTGTGCCAACGGTTTTTCCAATCTTCGAAGCCCTTCAAAAAATCATTTTTGTTTTATCTTCTTCAGCTCCTCCTTCGATGCCGTCTTTATTTCGTCAAGAGAAGCGTAACGTCGTCCTTTCATGGGCCTCTTCAGTTTATGGAACAAGAAAAATTCACAGGGGGCCATATCTGGGGAATACGGTGGCTGCGGCATCATTAGTGTGTTGTTTTTGGCCAAAAAGTCGCGCACAAGCAACGATGTGTGAGCAGGGGCGTTATCGTGGTGCAAAAGCCAATTTTTGTTCTTCCATAAATCCGGGCGTTTCTGGCGGATTGCTTAGCGCAAATTGCGCATAACTTGCAGGTAATATTCCTTATTGACCGTTCTTCCCTGTGGCAAGAACTCATGATGCACCACGCCCCTGCAATCGAAGAAAACTGTCAGCAAACTGTCGCGATACTTTTTGAACACACCTCGTATAGCCTATCCTTCCCAAACGTCAACCTCACCTTCGCGCGATACCCCCTGTTCACTACGAACGAGGCTCTGACGACCGAGAAAACGCGGTATAACCTTAGCATCTGCGAGGAGGAAATTCCAAGGTACGCCATTGCCTGCCTAGAGGCGAAACCGGCAGCCCCGAAACTGGGCTCAGATGCAGAAGGCTAATCACCTACTCATCTTAAACCCTCTGATTACCGAAACCGAAATAAACAAAGTTAAGATTAAGAACGATAAATTGATGACGACCTTCAGCACGAAAAATAGATTACGAATAGGAACGTGGAACGCACGTTTATTGCTAGAACCAACTAAGTTACCGCAACTTTGTAACAAATTTAACCGCTACAAACTCATTCTTCTTGGTCTTTGCGAGGTTAGATGGGCCGACTCGGGCGAAGTTACAACAACTTCCGGCGAAAATTTATTTTCTCTGTAAACAAGGGTGACATAGTCATCTTAGTGGGTGATATGAATGCCCAAGTTGGTCATCACAATAACGGGGTAGAGGCGACGATGGGCCGGCACAGGTTAGGCATAATGACCGAAAATGGCGAGATGTTCACCGAATTTTGCGCTTATTTTAATCTTGTTATAGGAGGAACACTATTCAATCATAAACTCGTCCATCTTCAGATCGAATAACTGAAAATCGTCGTAAATGGCGAAAAAATCGTCCTTATGGACACGTGGAATAAACGTGGATCTGATATTGCAAGTGACCATCATCTCCTAATTGCGTCAGTCAGACTCAAAGTTGCGGCAGTTAGCGACTCGATAAAGAATATACAGAAAAAATTCGACGTAGAGAAACTGAAAAATTAATCTACCTATGCAAAGTTTATCGAATCGCTAAATGCATCTGTCGAAACAGAACACACTCTAACTAGCGACTGGAAAAGTATAAAACAAACTTTTCTAAAAGCAGCGGAATATTGTATTGGATTCCATGAATATAAACGAAAATCCTGGATCTCAGACTCCACATGGTGGTTAATAAACGAACGTAGAGAAATAAAAAATCAGTTAAATTCCGCTAAGACGAGATCCGCCAAGGCGGCAGTAGAGCAAACTTCCAACAAAACCAGCAAGCTGATAAAGAAAAGCGCGAGAACCGATAAACGAATCTGGAGTGACAATTTAGCTAGAAAAGCGCAGGAGGCCGCGGAAACGTACCGCACTCGTGACTACCATCTGGGAGCGTTATTATGAAAAATTGCTCTCACCAATTTCGTCGGAGGCTATTCAGTCATGCGGTTGCCAACCTCACATACCAAGACGTGACATTCACACCAGTGATCTGCAGTGAATGAGTTAAACACAACTTTGAGCCACTTGCGAAAAATTGAGTATGAAGCAAGCAAATTATTCACGGAATGAGTATAAGTGTGAATACTGCTCACTTACAATTATGAGAGAGAGAGTTTTGGCTTGTGAGCTGCTTAGCTTGTATGAAGCATATATTCACAAGTGTTTGCTTATGAGCTCACAATACCTATGAATCTTTGCTTAGGATTCTCTGACATTCATGAATACAAAACACTTGTGAATATACAGAAGAAGCTCAATTGTGCGCAAGCCACTTGAGCCGTAACGATATGAACCAAAGGCTAAGAAATCCATTACGAAATTAGTAAGAGTTACTATTATATTATTGTATAACAACAAGGATTTTGTAACTGGTTCTAATAATGACTAGATATAATGAAATAAAAAAACTGGATTTTCATATTTTGTGTTAATTTTCTCTATTATTAAAAAAAAATCACATATACATACATACTTACATTATTATGTTATCACTTATAATATTACATTTTATTTTATAAAATGATAATTCAGTTCCTTTCAATGGAATTAAAATTAAAAATAAAAATCACGTCAGTTTAATGGTATAAAAATTACATGAATTATTATCAAAAAACTAAATAACAAACTTCAGTTAATTTCGGTAAAAAATAAAAATAATAAGCATAAAATTTACTTCAAGATTTATGTACATACATAAAATTCAACTCCAAAGATACAAGTACATATTATAAGTATAGCTTCTTAATATATATTAAGATTGAGGTATTGCACAAAATTACTTCTCAATATCATTGTATATTTTTGTTTTTTAAGTTTCTAAGGTCTTATTGCCATATTAGTTAGTCTTAAATATTGAATTCAGGAATATTATTTTATCTACGGTTTTGGGTGCAAGTCGATTTCTTTTATCAGTTATTAAATTGCCTGCCAAGGAAAATACATCGTTCAGACGCCGCACTACTTGCAGGTATAGTTAATATTTTAAGTGCAAGTTTTGATATGCTTGAAAGTTAGCTTTATGTTGCTTCCACCATTGAATTGCGTCAAAGTCGTTATCAAATTGTATTCTTTCTGTAAAATATCGATCTATCTCATCTTCGATACGTTCCTGCGCGCCCATGTTTGAAATATTTGAAAAAAAAGAAGTTCAGGTCATTTGCAGGTGAAGACGTATTTGATGTTGAAGTAATTGGTGAAGATGAAATTTGTGATAAGAAACAAAGAAGTTTCAGTTTTGTAGTTTTTACGAAGTCAATAGACTCACCAGTTCCTTTTGAAACCCCTCCGCGTAGGTATAACCTTCAGGGACTCATCTACCTAAGCTCTTCAGTTTCTAAAATGTAAGATAAAGCTTTGCATTTCGGCTTAAGAAATAATTGAATAAAAGGATAAGAAACAAAGAAGTTTCAGTTTTGTAGTTTTTACGAAGTCAATAGACTCACTCGTTCCTTTTAAAACCCCTCCGCGTAGGTATAAACTTCAGGGACTCATCTACCTATGCTCTCCAATTTCTAGAATGTAAGATAAAAGCTTAAGAAAATAATTCAATAAAAGGATAATAAACAAAAAGTTTCAGTTTTGACGTCACTACAATCGCGCGTTTCGTTCCTTTTTAAAACCCCTCCGTGTAGGTATAAAATATATTTTGAATAGGCACGGAATTTGCGAATGTATTCATGAATAAACAATGAGCCACTTATAAGTGAATGTATTCATAAGCCTTTCAACTCATCTAATGGTATGCAACGAATAGCTCAAACAATTGTATACAGAGAAGCAAGCCAAGCCAAGTGTGAGCGATAAGTGATTGTGAGACATATTCACACTCATTATTACACAAGCAAGCCATGTGATTGTGAGAAGATAATATTTTTAGTGAGAGCAAGTGTGAGTGAATATTGGGGGTGATTCATGAATATGAGAGTGTATTCATAAGCCAAGTATTCACTGCAGATCACTGATTCACACCTCGTACCCGAATGAGACGGAGATAATGACTGCTATCAGAGCATTAAAAAACAACAAAACTCCTGGGCCGGATAACATCAACCCAGAACTTCTAAAAGCTGAAAGCTCAGAAAAGATACCAAACGAGTTGAAAGAAGGTGTTATTACTATTTTTCCAAAGAAGGGACATTTATCGGAATGTAAAAATTGGAGAAGAATAAAACTACTAAGTATGGTGAATAAAATATTAACGCACATAATTCACAAAAGGGATCACATGAACACCTTACGAGTGATTGTAGAGTAGTCGGTAGAGTGGCGAACTCCTCTCTACCTTTGCTTTATCGATTTTGAGAAAGCGTTCGCCACTCTCAAACATGATGCGATTTCGAGAGCCCTAGTATGCAAAGGAGTTCCGGAAAAATTAATCAACCTAATAAAACAGCTGTACTCAGGAGCTAGTTGTCGAGTAAGGTGTGGAATTATTTTAAGTAGGGGCATCCAAGTCAGGACTGGTGTCAGGCAGGGGTGCGTGCTATCTCCCCTTTTATTCAATTTGGTATGGGATTTGGTGATGCGTCAAGAACCCTAATAGAAGAATATTTTGGGGGTTAAACGGTAGCCTTGAATATTTGGACTATGCGGATGATATCTGTGTGTGGTCCCATAAATATTCGCACATTTCCTTGAAACTTGAAGCTGTTAGTGATCTCGCCGCACAAACTGGAAACACAACCGGCATTAACACAACCGAAACGCCAAAACTACAGATCGCTGGAACATGTCTCGAAGAAGTCGACGAGTTCTGCTATTTAGTTAGCATCATATCTAAAAACGGTGGATCAGCAGCTGATATACGAAACCATATATCCAAAGGTCGCGCTGCCTTCGGAATGTTGGATAAAGTCTAGAGATCAACACATATGTATATCCATACGTACGAAGCTAAAAATATTCGATTCGAGCGTGAAATCCGTTGTATTATATGCGAGACGTGGAATATTGCAGCGAATGTTTCACAATACGGGAAAATATATATGTATGTATATGTATATACAGTACAATAACTACTGCTATATACATATATGCAAGTATTTGACAACAACGAAATAGATCAAGTGCATATATTAAAATTGCAGTCTGGAGGCGTAAATTAAGGTGTCCAATTACGGTATTAATCAACACTAGGATCAAGTCTGTCATAAGGTGGTTCCGATTTCTATGATTAAGTATGATAGTAATAATGGGAACGTTAACAAGAAGAAACTTATTTTGGTCTGCTATAGTATACTATACCTATTAGACATTGTGACAAAAAAGTACCGAGAAGTTGTAAATAAGACTCAAAGTATTTAATTAAGCATACAGAGTTTGATGTTACTATTATCGTGGTTATCGAGTTGTTGGCGATGCTGTGAAAATACAACAATTGTACCGTATTAACCATCATAACATATGTACGTGCTAACGCGGTAACGCTATGCGAACGTTAGCGCTAAGTATTATTTCTACCGTTTTGCAAAATGTATCGCAAGTAATTCATTTGGAGTAATGAAGTAATTAATGCCAAACATTTGGTCGTTCATTAGTTGTTAACACCCTTCATTTAGTTCGCAGATGAAGTTCACATACGACGTAGTAATATTACTCATACGCAGTGTACAGTAGGGAGGGTAAAAAAAAACATATATAGTTATCGCTTGGTACTCTAAAAAATAGGTTCTTAGACACTTCTTAATTAATATATATATATGTATGCATATATTTGATAATTGTAAGCAAGTGTTTATACGAATTCCCATTTAATTTTAATGATTTGTTCATTATGTAAGGGGTTACATGGGTTTACGGGTTTAAAACTTCGATTTTTTGATTGCCTTATTAAATTCGACAATGCCTCCAGAATATTGTCCTTGTTAAGTTGAGTTATAGTTTCGGAGATAGAGCTTTGAGAACTTTTGCACTCTATCTTTATCACTAAACGCGTTTTGCTCTAAACTGTGTTTTTGAAGTGGGTTGGCAAGATTTCTCGAGAACTACTCAACCGATCGTCATGAAATTTTACACAAGTCTTTGAGATGCAATTCTTTTTTATACTCTAGCAACAAAGTTGCTAAGGAGAGTATTATAGTTTTGTTCACATAACGGTTGTTTGTAAGTCATAAAACTAAAAGAGTCAGATATAGGGTTATATATACCAAAGTGACTAGGGTGACGAGTAGAGTTGAAATCCGGATGTCTGTCTGTCCGTCCGTCCGTCTGTCCGCCCGTCCGCGCAAGCTGTAACTTGAGTAAAAATTGAGATATCATGATGAAACTTGATACACGTATTTCTTGGCTCCATAAGAAGGTTATGTTCGAAGATGGGCACAATCGGCTAACTGCCACGCCCACAAAATGGCGAAAACCGAAAACCTATAAAGTGTCATAACTAAGCCATAAATAAAGATATTAAAGTGAAATTTGGCACAAAGGATCGCATTCTTCTTCTTCTTAATTGGCGTAGACACCGCTTACGCGATTATAGCCGAGTTAACAACAGCGCGCCAGTCGTTTCTCCTTTTCGCTACGTGGCGCCAATTGGATATTCCAAGCGTAGCCAGGTCCTTCTCCACTTGGTCCTTCCAGCGGAGTGGAGATCTTCCTCTTCCTCTGCTTCCCCCGGCGGGTACGGCGTCGAATACTTTCAGAGCTGGAGTGATTTCGTCCATTCGGACAACATGACCTAGCCAGCGTAGCCGCTGTCTTTTAATTCGCTGAGCTATGTCAATGTCGTCGTATATCTCATACAGCTCATCGTTCCATCGAATGCGATATTCGCCGTGGCTAACGCGCAAAGGACCATAAATCTTTCGCAGAACTTTTCTCTCGAAAACTCGCAACGTCGACTCATCAGTTGTTGACATCGTCCAAGCCTCTGCACCATATAGCAGGACGGGAATTATGAGCGACTTATAGAGTTTAGCTTTTGTTCGTCGAGAGAGGACTTTACTTTTCAATTGCCTACTCAGTCCGAAGTAGCACCTGTTGGCAAGAGCAATCCTGCGTTGGATTTCCAGGCTGACATTGTTGGTGGTGTTGATACTGGTTCCTAAATAGACGAAATTATCTACAACTTCAAAGTTATGACTGTCAACAGTGACGTGAGTGCCAAGTCGCGAGTGCGACGACTGTTTGTTTGATGACAGGAGATATTTCGTCTTGCCCTCGTTCACTGCCAGACCCATTTGTTTTGCTTCCTTGTCTAGTCTGGAGAAAGCAGAACTAACGGCGCGGGTGTTAAGGCCGATGATATCAATATCATCGGCATACGCCAGCAGCTGTACACTCTTATAAAAGATGGTACCTTCTCTACTAAGTTCTGCAGCTCGAACTATTTTCCAGAAGCAGGTTGAAAAAGTCACACGATAGGGAATCGCCTTGTCTGAAACCTCGTTTGGTATCGAACGGCTCGGAGAGGTCCTTCCCGATTCTGACGGAGCTCTTCGTGTTGCTCAACGTCAGTTTACACAGCCGTATTAGTTTTGCGGGGATACCAAATTCAGACATCGCGGCATAGAGGCAGTTCCTTTTCGTGCTGTCGAAAGCAGCTTTGAAATCGACGAAGAGGTGGTGTGTGTCGATTCTCCTTTCACGGGTCTTTTCCAAGATTTGGCGCATGGTGAATATCTGGTCGGTTGTTGATTTTCCAGGTCTGAACTCACACTGATAAGGTCCAATCAGTTTGTAGACGGTGGGCTTTAATCTTTCACACAATACGCTCGATAGAACCTTATATGCGATGTTGAGGAGGCTAATCCCACGGTAGTTGGCGCAGATTGTGGGGTCTCCTTTTTTATGGATTGGGCATAGCACACTTAAATTCCAATCGTTGGGCATGCTTTCGTCCGACCATATTTTACAAAGAAGCTGATGCATGCTCCTTATCAGTTCTTCGCCGCCGTGTTTGAATAGCTCGGCCGGTAATCCATCGGCCCCCGCCGCTTTGTTGTTCTTCAGGCGGGTAATTGCTATTCGAACTTCTTCATGGTCGGGCAATGGGACGTCTGCTCCATCGTCATCGATTGGGGAATCGGGTTCGCCTTCTCCTGGCGTTGTGCATTCTCTGCCATTCAGCAGGCTGGAGAAGTGTTCCCTCCATAATTTAAGTATGCTCTGGGCATCGGTCACTAGATCACCTTTGGGGTTTCTACAAGAGTATGCTCCGGTCTTGAAACCTTCTGTAAGCCGCCGCATTTTTTCGTAGAATTTTCGAGCATTACCCCTGTCGGCCAGCTTATCAAGCTATTCATACTCACGCATTTCGGCCTCTTTCTTTTTCTGTCTGCAGATGTGTCTCGCTTCCCTCTTCAATTCTCGGTATCTATCCCATCCCGCACGTGTTGTGGTCGATCGTAACGTTGCGAGGTAGGCAGCCTGTTTTCTCTCCGCTGCGACTCGGCACTCCTCGTCGTACCAGTTGTTCTTTTGCACTTTCCGAAAACCAAGGGTTTCGGATGCAGCTGTACGTAAGGAGTTTGAAATGCCGTCCCACAGTTCCCTTATACCGAGTTGTTGATGAGTGCTCTCAGAGAGCAGGAGTGCAAGCCGAGTAGAAAAACGTTTGGCAGTCTGTTGTGATTGCAGCTTTTCGACGTCGAACCTTCCTTGTGTTTGTTGGCGTGCGTTTTGCTGCACAGAGGCGGGTGCGAATCTTGGCTGCAACAAGATAGTGGTCCGAGTCGATGTTAGACCTCGGAGCGCACGCACATCTAAAAACACTGGAGACGTGTCTTCCGTCTATCACAACATGATCGATCTGGTTGGTAGTTTTTCGATCCGGAGACAGCCAGGTAGCTTGATGAATTTTTTGTGCTGGAATCTAGTACTACAGATAACCATATTTCGGGCCCCGGCGAAGTCGATCAGCCTCAACCCATTTGGGGATGTTTCCTCGTGGAGGCTGAATTTACCGACCGTAGTGCCAAAGATACCTTCTTTGCCCACCCTGGCGTTAAAGTCGCCAAGCACGATTTTGACATCGTGGCGGGGGCATCTCTCATAAGTGCGTTCCAAGCACTCATAAAAGGCATCTTTGGTCACATCGTCCTTCTCATCCGTCGGAGCGTGGGCGCAGATCAGCGATATGTTGAAGAACCTCGCTTTGATGCGGATTGTGGCTAGACGTTCATTCACCGGAGTGAATGATAGTACTCGGCGACGGAGTCTCTCTCCCACCACGAATCCCACACCAAACTTGCGCTCCTTTATATGGCCACTGTAGTAAATGTCACAAGGACCTACTCGTCTTCTGTCCTTGTCCCGTCCATCGCATTTCTTGGACGGCGGTGATGTCAGCCTTTATTTTCACGAGGACATCAACCAGCTGGGCAGCGGCACCTTCCCAATTAAGGGACCGACATTCCAGGTGCATGCCCTGATATCGTTATCCTTATTTCGTTTGCCATGGTCGTCATCAAAAGAGGGGTTTCTCATCCGAGGCTGTTTGTCGCTTTTCATTGGGATAGGCTTTTTACGTGGCGGGTCCCAAACCCAGCGCACAACTCTATGCAGGGGATGTTTCGCCTTCTCACTTTAGCTCACCTTCGAACGGATGTTCTTAGGCTACCCAGAGGATACTTGGTCAAAGACCGGAAGTCGTGAGCTGCTTGAGTCATATGTAAAAGAATCGTTTCTGGCCACTCCCAAGTGAATGGCGATCAGAGAACTTTCCTCACTTGCGTGAACTTCTACACATGACCCCATCCTCCAGGATCGCATTAGGGAGGGGCATATTTGGACGCAATTGTTTTGGAAAAGTGGGCGTGGCCCCGCCCCTACTAAGTTTTTTGTACATATCTCGGAAACTACTATAGCTATGTTAACCAAACTCTACACAGTCGTTTTCTTCAGGCATTTCCATATACAGTTCAAAAATGAAAGAAATCGGATAATAACCACGCCCACCTCCCACACAAAGGTTATGTTGAAAATCACTAAAAGTGCGTTAACCGACTAACAAAAAACGTCAGAAACCCTAAATTTTACGCAACGAACTGCAGAAGGAAGCTGCACCCAGACTTTTTTTAAAAATTGACCATGGACCAAAAACCACTACTCAACCGATTTCAATGAAATTCGGTATATAATATTTTCTTAACACTCTGATGACATGTACGAAATATGGGTGAAATCGGTTCAGGACCACTCCTTCTTCCAATATAACGCCATTTTGAATTCCATCTGATGCCTTCTCTGTATAATATTTACATTAGGAAATGAAAATACAATTCAATACTCAAAGTACACAAATTGATCTAATCTAATTAATTTTACAGCAAAATAAGAAAATATGTAAATGACGGATAATGAAATTTCGATTATCACTTTATCATGCGAGAGTATAAAATGTTCGGTGACACCCGAACTTAGCCCTTCCTTACTTGTTTTTGATTACTTCTGTTTGAAAAAAAAAATTGTGAAATTTTCACTGGAATTTTCATTTTTTTCGTAAAAATGCCTGCCAAAAGTCCAATTTTCAGTTTTTGTGTGTTTTTTTCGTCCAAGTTTTAAGTTAAGGTTTTAACTAAAACACGTCTTTCTTCACTTTGTATTATCCTGGCAACAAAGTTTCACTGGATATGGCGTTGCAATGACCGACTTTAATATATTTCATGCCAAAAATTTCAGAATTTCTTCGTTAATAGTGTACTTTAGAAACAGTAAAAAGTTTAATTTTTGTATGAGAAAAAAAAAATTAGAAAATAATTGTTTGAAAAATGCTGTGCTTTACCCGAGGAATCCCATGAAACCCCTCTAAAAAAATGTAAGAAATCTTGTCTTACAACAATCAAGTCTTAACTGTTAATATTTCAAAGGAGATATTTTTCCAAATACTTGGAATAGATTTGAATTTTCGTATCTGATAATAAGACAAAAATAGAAAACTGTAAGAGGAGAACCTTCCAGTTGCAATTAAGAGCTGGTGCTTGGAGCGGCTTTCTTAGATGAGATATATTAATCTTTTTTTAAGATAACCAAGCGAAAAGAATTCGATTTTGACCCACCCTATTGCATATGCACGCATGCTACGCTTTCAGCATCTATGTTTAAATTAAGTATTAGCTAGTGCACATGATTGCCACAAAATTTCGAAATAATAAGTAAGAAATATTTGGAAAGAGAAATTAATGATAATTTGTTTTCTTACCTTGTGTTTTCTTTTTCTGGAACAAGAGACCAGCCCTTTATTTATCAGTTGTCGATTTAGCTCATATTTCAACTCATAAATCTTCTTAGATTCCACACACATACGTGAACCTGTCTTACTCTCTCCTGTACGAATGTTACATATATTATTCAATCTTTAAGCTGCATTTTTCGGAGGTTTTGTTAACTAGAAATATTGTATATATCTGGTTGATTATCTCTTAACAAATATCAAATATCAAAAATATTTTTTAAGAGTAGGGACGATTTTCAATGTCATTGATTCAACCAAAATTTAAAACTTGTGGCCTACCACTTTGGGCAGTATCTATGTATATTTTGTCTTATCGTAAGTAGTTAGATCTTCATAAATGTTGTTCTGAATGAAAGCCGTTAGGAGAACAAATATGTTTAAATATTAATTGGATATATAGATAAATAAATGAGAATTCCACCGTGACCTGAGATCTATTATAACTTTTCCTAAGTCACAACGACTCACTTGTTACAAATTCCAATATACTGCTGGATTCTATTGAGACGATATAATACCTGTTTGGCAACATGGATCCAAGGGCTTTTATCATGCGTCTACAGATTGCTCTGCAGTCAATTACCAGCTATTCTGGAGTTCCCGGCCCCATGTCGAAGAACCAGCAATTTGCACAAGAAGCTAGGCCCATGTTAAAGAAGTGCTTCTTGAGCTTGCAATGACCAATGTAGAAAGTTGCCAGAGCTTAGCCCTTGGAAGGCTGCAACTTAGGTTGTAGCCACCCATTCGCAACTTGGCATGACGCATGTCTTCGAGTTGTTACCAATACCCCTCCCTGCCAACTCCTTCATCATTGCGGAGCAGCTCATTTATGGTATGAGGACCAACCGCAACGAAAGGTTCAAGTCCTACTATGTTGGCGAATGTTGCGAAGTGGGCGAGCTCATCAGCCAGTTCATTCCCGTTTACTTTCTTGGCTACGATCAGGTATACTCTCCAGCCGTTCGATACACTCCTGCACCATTAACGATTTGCCCTCGTACGCAGAGACCGCTTTAAAAGCCGCTTGACTATCACTGAATATGACTGTAGGAAATGGGGATAGCTGCATTGAAGGTTTATTTTTCCAATCGTGTCTGTTACATATGATAAATCTGGCAGCTGAAAGCTATGAGGGAACCACAAATCATATAGTGCCTAACAGAAGTGCGTAATAAGACATGATGGGATATTGTAATCCTTTAGTCGCCAACGCGAAAGGAGTTTAAGCGAAGCGGATTCGCCATGGACAAGAACAGCTAGTAATCACTTGGCGCTATGTCCGGACTGTATAGTGGATGCGATGAAACCTCCCATCCAGCCTCCCGTAGCTTCTGACGAATCATCAACGAAGTGTGTGGTCTGGCTCTGTCCTGGTGGAACACTACACCCTTCCTGTTGTCCAATTCTGGGCGCTTCTGGTCGATGGCCTGCTTCAAGCGGTAAAGTTGTTCGTTGTTGTAGATGGTAGAATTAAGCGTCTGGCCATATGGGAGTGGCACATAGTGAATGATTCCCTTCCAATCCCACCAAACACACAGCAAAACCTTCCTGGCCGTCAATCCCGGCTTGGCCACTGTTTGGGACGATTCACCGGCCTTCGACCACCATCGTTTACGCTTGATATTGTCGTATGTGATCCATTTTTCGTCGCCAGACACCATCCGCTTCAAAAATGGGTCGAATTCGTTTCGTTTCAGCAGCATAGCGCAGGCGTTGATTCGGTCCAGAAGGTTTTTTTTGCGTCAAATGATGCGGCACCCAAACATCAAGCTTTTTTGTGTATCCAGCCTTCTGTAGATGGTTTAAAATGGTTTGGTGACTAACTGTCACCTTCTGGGCGATGTCACGAGATGCCACATGCCGGTGTACTCCGATGTTTTCCATGATTTGATCAGTATTCGTCGTCACAGGTCTTCCCCCGCCTGGCTTATCCATGGTGTCGTTTTCACCCGCTCTGAATAGTCGAAACCATTCCTCCGCAGTTCGAAGTGATAGAGTACCATCCCCCAAAACACCGTTAACCCATTTAGACCTACCGTCTCATATACGATACACCAGAAGTAATAAATTATTTTGAAGTACCCTTGATAAGAAATTGTTTTTTGTTGTATTATTGCATATAAATATATATGAGCCTACTGTATCACATACGATACGGCCTGTTCTACCTAATCTGTAGAAATGTAATTTTTTTTTTAACATTTTTTTTATGTTCTCTGATACCCTAGGACTAATAAAAATAGACACAAAACACTTCAATTAAAAAAAAAATAGTTTCAGGTCTAAATGGGTTAATCTGACGTAGCGTTTCTCTAGCGGTTTTGCCTATAACGAAGGAAAACTTTAAAATATCGCGAATTTCGGCGCTGGTGAACTTCATGTTTGCACGTATATAAGTGTTGAACGCAATATCCAAACAAATCATGCATAGCATCGTTTTGTATGTTAAGTCAAGACCTTTCAAAAATGTGTGGTGTTGCCAGATACGAGCTCTGTAACGCTTTATACATAGCCGCGAATTCAAAAGAGAAAAAGGCGGATATTTGACTATTCAGCTCACTATTTGCTCCACAACTCTGTTAGCACAGTAAAATCTGCCTCTGTTTGTATTGAAAACCAAAAAAAAAACCGGAAATGGAAAACATTTACGGAAGCACCATGAAGTAATACTTACCGTGCGATTCTGTACCGTGATACAGTCTCAAGTCTATAAATTTGAGATTTTAAGTTAGAGACAATTTTTGAGACTTGAGACGATTTTGCTATTCCGTAAGTGACAGTCACAAAATCTATTACTTTTCATTATTCAGAGATGTTTTTAAACCTGAATGAAAATAAATATGTCGATAACAAATACTATTAAATTTTCTATAACATAGTCAAAAAACATATTTATCAATAAAAATAATAATATATGTTGACTTTGTTTCATAATATTTACGAAATTTATGTAAAATTGATTTATTTTTAACCTTTTCGTGTTTGAGTTGCTTACAAAATATAAAAAAACGACAACCGATTAATATCTATGATGATCTCTATTCAGTATATTCAAAATGGCAGACAAGAGTTCTTTTTGGTTTTGTGACCTGCTAACTACCAGGTCTTAAATTTGAGGTAATATTTTGAGACTAACGCTAGAGGCTGTTTAGTGAATAGTAACCAGTCACAAATTGAGATTTTACCTCAAAATGTCTCAAAAAAGACACTAGAGACTGGTCACAGAATCACGCTATTAATTCGGTTGTTCCGTGGGAGAGATATGAGTTTGGAGTAGGTTAGACTTAGCGATTTAAAATTCTGCACTCCGGCTTTCGATGCTTCCTTCTAATGCAAAAAATAGCAAACGGAGGTATGCACAATAACCAAGTTGTGCAAAAACCCGCTGTGACTTCCGTTGACAGACTTTTCCGGTTGTCTTCCTTTACGTTGTTCACCCGCTATATATAGTTGCGATTTATTAATTATAGTAATTACTATTTATGCTATAATAATTAACAGTGTTTAAATGAGTTGAGTGAATGACTCTACCCGGGAAAAACTTGCGCACTTACCACACTCGAGAATAACATCACATTCAACAACTGAGAAGAACATCCACGAAGCCACCACGTATACGTGAAGCAGCAACCAACAAAAGAACTGGATCTACTTTGATCGACATCAATTCTGCGCGCTTCGTTCAACCCAATACGAACGATCAACATCCGAATACTCTTTTCGTCTGCTCACCGGTTATTCCAATCATTTATTATTAAACCACATTATTTACATTTTTTATTGATATTGATTTTGTGTTTTCAAACAGAAATGAAAGCAAGTAAGGAAGGGCTAAGTTCGGGTGTTACCGAACATTTTATACTCTCGCATGATAAAGTGATAATCGAGATTTCCATATCCGTCATTTACATATTTTTCAAATACCGTATTTGTGTAAAGTTTTGTTCCGCTATCATCATTGGCTCCTAATGTACATATATATTATACAGAGAAGGCATCAGATGGTATTCAAAATAGCGTTATATTGGAATAAGGCGTGGTTGTAAACCGATTTCACCCATATTTCGTACATGTCATCAGGGTGTTAAGAAAATATTATATACCGAATTTCATTGAAATCGGTAGAGTAGTTCCTGAGATATGGTTTTTGGTCCATAAGTGGGCGACGCCACGCCCATTTTCAATTTTTAAAAAAAGACTGGGTGCAGCTTCCTTCTGCCATTTCTTCCGTAAAATTTAGTGTTTCTGACGTTTTTGTGAGTCGGTTAACGCACTTTTAGTGATTTTCAACATAACCTTTGTATGGGAGGTGGGTGTGATTACTATCCGATTTATTTCATTTTTGAACTGTATATGGAAGTGCCTGAAGGAAACGACTCTATAGACTTTGGTTGACATAGCTATAGTAGTTTCCTAGATATGTACAAAAACTTAGTAGGGTTCGGGACCACGCCCACTTTTCCAAAAAAATTACGGCCAAATATGCCCCATAGCTAATGTGATCCTTTGTGCCAAATTTCACTTTAATATCTTTATTTATGGCTTAGTTATGACACTTTATAGATTTTCGGTTTTAGTTAGTTAGCCGATTTTGCCCATATTCGAACTTAACCTTCTTATGGAGCCAAAAACTACGTGTACCAAGTTTCATCCTGATATCTCAATTTTTACTCAAGTTACAGCTTGCACGGACAGACTGACATCCGGATTTCAGCTCTACTCGTCACTCGGATCACTTTGGTATATATGACCCTATATCTAACTCTTTTAGTTTTAGGACTTACAAACAACCGTTATGTGAACAAAACTACACTCAGTCCTTTTTTTACGCGATCTCTTTTTACGCTATTTCGCTTTAACGCGGTTATTTTTGCAGCGCAAATTCCTTTTTTTACGCGAATTTTTCACTTTAACGCGATTGCTTTTTTTCGTTTTTTGCTTGTTTACATATTTTTAAGCGTAATAATTTTTTAATATGTCGGCGCACCCTAATAGTGTGTGGATATTGGTATGCGTGTGTGAGTGTATGGGTATACAGTTTCGGGAATTTCGTTAAAAGACTAAAGGCCTAACTATAATAAGGTCTTAAGCTTGCAGCAGAATTGGAAAATTATTTTGAAGCAAATGATACTGATGCCGAACGTGCACGAATTTTTCAAAAAGAATTGAGTCTCTGCATGTTAAGATATAAAGAACTATGTACATCGGAGTTTATTGGGTCCAAAGAGAAGCATTCAAACAAAATTAACTGAATTTATGGTGCAAACTCAGTCGGAGATGCTATGTCAATCAGAACATCAATCCATAGTTCTTACTATTGATTCTGGTACAAATTCTAGTGATATCAGAAAAGCTAAGAATAATTTCCACTACGGATAATGACAGTGATTAAACAGCATTCAACGGTTTTTTTCAATAAATCTACCTATTTTCTATTTTCTTCTTATTGTATATGGTTTTTCTTTTGTATTTTTTATTTTGATATGAATGAATAAATCATAAGTCTGAAATTTGAAACTTATTGTATTGTTTTTGAATATTTTTTTGCGCGTATATTTTGTTATACGCGATATTTTTTATATTCGGAACCAATTCGTCAGTTAATATTGGAAAACTAACCATTTTTACGCGATTTTTTTTTTACGCGATTTTTTTTTTACGCGATTAGGGGCAGAACCAATAATCGCGTAAAAAAAGGACTGAGTGTACTATAATACTCTCCTTAGCAACTTTGTTGCGAGAGTATAAAAAACAAAAAGAATATATAAAATATAATTATTAGGTGCTGAACCTAGCCCACCAAGATTCAAAAAAAAAATTCTTTCAACTTTACTTAAATTAATTAGAACCCGCATTTGCGCAAGTGCAATATGTATATGTGACCTGGTCTACGAAAAGGGAGCTAACGTGCGAAAACTAGTTTTCTGGGAAAAGCTGTTAAAAATAATCGTCAGTTTCTCGTTATCTCATTAATTGTTCTCCTTTTTTTGACACCTAAGCCCCCTTTCCGTAGACCAGGTCACATATACAGTTACACAGAGTGTGCCTCAGTCATTCAACACGTGTTTGACACAGCATGAGACTCTATTTTTGCATGTTCTTTGTACGCTGTCACATTAAGTCCAAATCGTATGCGGATTGCAAACATCTTTTGTGAAAAAAAAAACAAAATGCAACAATTGTAACTAGGATTTCCCACATTAAAGTGTCAATAACTGAGTGCCAAGGGTCGCTCATGTGCGGTTTAAAATACTTCCGTGTTTTTTTGAGAAGCTCTTTTTTCATGCCGATCTTTATGGCTGAAGTTTTAGTTTGTTCATGTTGATCAAGTCAAACGTAGTTACGTATATGTCGTGTCGCTCATTAAAAAAAGTAATAAACGATAAGTATTTAGCCTTTAGACTAAGGGTGTGGTTATTTCGACCTTTGCTCTTAAATGGAGAAATGTATATGCAAATTTAATGCATGGTGATATGTGTCCGTATAAGTGTCAGTGCTCTTCAAAGAATGAGTATTATCCGCCTACTTAGTGGTTATTCAATCAGGGATTCTATTACCAACTAAATCATACGTGATTTTAGAGCTGGCTACGAAACGATACTGAATATACCTAAGGTTCAACTTTTTCTTCATATATTATATAAGCATACATATGTATGTATATGAAGATATACATACGTAATGTGTTGAAGCAGAGAGTTGTTAAAATTCGATAATAATAATAATATAATATCAATCATATCAAGACGATGTAGTCATGAAACAGTAGCATTTTCTGGATGTGATCGTTTGTGCCTCTATGAATTTTAGAAAGTATTGTAGATAAGTCTTTTAAGATATACTGTTGGAGAAAGTTTTTATATGCATATATTAGTTTCCTGTCATTTTATTGCTGTTAAGTTCTTATATAGTGGACCGTACCCTCATTTACTAATGAAAATATTCAAATGTTCCTTTAACGAGGTGCTGCCTTCTAGCTCTCTCTCGTTACATATTCTTTCAACGTGCTTATACATATGTAGTACATATTCTATACCATTCGATGCTGCAACTCGTCAGTAGCTCAGTTATTCTTGTAACTTAAAGTGACGTTTATTATTCGCCTAATTAAAAGCATGCCACTCAGTAAAATTACTTCATGCGAATCAAGGATAAATTGCGCTAATGCGCTTTAAACTGTATGTATGTGGCATGACGACAATCAAGTGCAGATGTAGTATGTACATATAATTTTAGAATTTGTATTTAGTATATTTGTGAATCTGAATCACTTTCAGCATTGCTCTCTAGATCTTTTTTCATCTTTTTGGCGTTACCGAAATTTTAAAATCACTTAATTTATTCATGACTGAAATTACGATTTCCTTGCTGTCTTACCTACTTCTAAGCGTTTTTGAAAGCATCGCCTGCATGTAAATGCAACATCTTTATAACTCCAAAAGACGGTGTTGCAAACATTTCTTACAGTTTCATTACGACTTTCTAACGCCGTAGTGTCATAAATATTCCCAAGTCTACTTTGAAGTGACAAAAGTAAAAAATGCTACAAATTTTGTGCAGCGACATGGAATGGAATTCTAATGTTAGTCTACCTAAGTTTTATTTATGATCAATTTTCGTAGACATAGCATCCATTGCTGCCATTGCCTTTGCGGTTCTAACGAATACAACAGATTTACACTCAAGGTTTCTATTTTTATGTTTTGTGTTAAGATTATGCACAAAATTTTAAATGTTTCGTCAGTTTCTCGTTATCTCATTAATTGTTCTCCTTTCCAGAGGCTTCAAGGACGTCCAGTAAGTGTTGTTTTTGTTCGGAATATTATTATAGTTCATCGTGAAAGTTGCTAGTGTGGAACATTTAAAAAAGTAACACTGAAGAAGTGACGTTTACTCTAATACCACGCAGCTGCTGTTGTCTTGTTTTCATTCGTCTCTCTTTCGGATGTTCTGTTATCACATTTGTGTAAGTGTTTCTGTTGATTATCGTCTTCGCATTTCGCATGAAATGAAACATGAGTGTTGATGAGGAATTCAGTGCCGTGTACGGACAATAATTCCATGGAAAGGATGATGAAAACAATGAAGAGAGCGATTATGATGAAGACGAAGTATGTGTACCTCAGGCAGAAGATGATACCGAACAAACTTTTGTTAAGATTGACCTGTCTGTTGTTGAAGTAAAGGAGGAGGAGCTGGTAACAAAATTTCTGTCAAAAGATTGTTGTAATAATAAATGTCATACACTGATACCACGGGAAATGATCGAGAGTACGCGGAACAATTGTTTAGAGATGTCGAAAAATGAACTTGATTTAGTGACAGTCACATCGAAGGTGGAATTATGAGTAACGAAAAGCTAGAAAGTGTATACGCAAAGCTTGCTGGGCGGAAGAAATATGGACAGAGACAGGATACAGAAGTTATGAGGCATAAAATTACATTTACCTTCTACAGAGTACCTGTTTGTCGTTCGTTTTTCCTTTTTGTACATGCGAGTGGGAAGAAGCGTGACGAACATTTAGTACGTCATTTTGCCGCACAGGGTGTAACAGTGCGCCAACACGGACTGGCAAATAAACCGAGTACACATCCAAAGTCATTTAAACCGGCTGACATCGAAAAAGCTGTTGAATTCAGTCTATAGCCGATTTAATGGCTCTTCCACTACCCGGACGACTCCCAAAATTTAAGGATTTTCGGATAATGAAACTGCCATCCAGCGAGACGAAGTCCTCAATTTATCGAAAATAAATTTCTTCACTCAGTGATGACGAATTGAAGATGAGCAATCGCAGTTTTCGACGGATATGGTCCAAATACATACCCTACGTTACAGTTATGAAACCAGCGGATGATCTCTGTGATGTCTGCCGTGGTAAGTAGCTCATTATTTGCTCATTTTATAGTTGTATCAAACGTTGAGATTAAATTCAGTATTTTTTCTTTTAATAGGAAACGCAATATCGATTGCGCAAGCCAAAGGTCTTACTGGTATTGAACGCGAACAGAAGCTTAATCAATTTCTTGATCACCTCCACCAAGCCCGAAATCAACGAGAATATTATCAAAGTTGGTGTAGAAATACTTACCCTACAGCAGTCGTTCTGTCATTTGATTTTGCCCAAACCGTTCACTACCCTGTCATTCCACAACAACCTGGTACAGCATACTTCAAAGCAACCAAGAGGTGCGGAGTCTTCGGAATTACAGACAAAAAACAAAAAGTTCAGGTTAGAATTTCAAACTGAATCATAGGAACTCAAATTTCTCGCCTTTACAGG
The DNA here is from genome assembly GCF_016617805.1 of Bactrocera tryoni. NCBI lineage: Eukaryota > Metazoa > Arthropoda > Insecta > Diptera > Tephritidae > Bactrocera > Bactrocera tryoni. The sequence goes on along the minus strand of NW_024395944.1, from coordinate 60,398 downwards.
ATCTTACTTATAATTTTTTTTTTACAATACGATTACATGCTAGACGAAAAAGATGACGTTGGTAAAGGGCCGAACTGTGTTGTGAGCATCCTGCATTATCACCTGGAAACCTACTATAAAGACATTGAAACACTCTTTCTTTTTTGTAACAATTGTGTTGGGCAGAATAAGAATAACACTGTGCTATCATATCTGCAAAGGCGTTTGGCTCGGGGTCTTAACAAATTTTTTTTTTCTACTTACAGGGCACACTAAGTTCGCGCCTGATCGTTACTTCAGTATTTTTAAAAGTAAGTATGCTGTCAGTAACATCGACACGTATGCAGATTTACTGCAGTGTGTCGAGGCATCATCACCTGGGGGTTATAATAAAGCTGTATCGCCTGAAAAAGTCGTCTGGTATGAATGGGACATCTATTTTAAACCACTGTACAAGTCACTTGTTGGAATAACGCAATTCCATCATTTCATAATCTCTACAGATTGTGTAAAAACAAAGAAATTCGCAGACAGTGAAGAAGTGCAGTCCTTTAAGCTTCTGTTAAAACCTATCGATCCTGAAATGCCGAAAGTTATACAACCAGCCGGTTTATCTTTGGAACGTCAGTGGTACATCTATCACAATCTTCGCAGCTTAGTTTCGGATATATCTAAAGTAGATATTGTGGCTCCATTGCCGAAAGATTTGCCATCGAAGAAACGGAAGGCAAATACTAGTGAAGATGTTCTCAAACCAGACGAGGAACCAGGCCCATCTTCCTCAGGATCAACACGTAAAAAGATCTCAAGGAAAACGACAACAAAGAAAAATACATAAACTACTCAGCATTATTATTTTTGGCCCATAATACATTTTTCTAGTGTATAATCATGTCTTTATAGCTTATAATTCAATGTATTTTGTTCATTACAAAAAAATTATATTTTTTCGTATTTTTACTCTTCTTTCCTTACATTTTTAGGGAACTTTCATGACTTTTTGGATTCTAACACGTGAAAAAGCATCTCATCTTCCATCCGAATCAACTAAAAAGTGAAAATTGATTTTTTGACACCTAAGCCCCCTTTCCGTAGACCAGGTCACATATGCAGACAGGTGTGTCCGTTCAGGTGTTAGTCCTATTCAAGGATAAGTACTATCCATCTACTTTAGTGGTCATTCAATTATTCATAATTTTTAAGTTATTATAGTTTATTTCTTAAAATTACATATCACATATTAATTACGACAGTAACACTAACAAACAACATCAATCATTTAATGCTATATCATGAAAAATATTTTTTGTTAGCCCATTTTTAGCGAGCACAAACAAACTGGTTGGCCGCGTGAAATACATGGTGTACTCAAATCTAAGCCACAAATAGACATCGTTTGGCCTTCGGATATTTTGATAGTCATTGCAAATGCCAATCTAATCGGAAACTGAATTCGTTTGAATTGAATTGGCACATCTGTAGGTATGCTAGGAACGTGGTATTAATATGTTTTCACTGAACTTGCCATTGAAAATGCTGGCTTCGTTAACGTTTTTCATCAACTTTCAAATAACTAATTGCGTACCGTTGCACAGCCATCCGGGTTTAAATTACGAAGCAAGATAATTGGAGATCCAACCTTCAATAGTAAGTTATGCGGTGGCATGCCTGACAAATCCAGTGAGTTCAAAAATTCTGTGGAAAATTGACAGCTTCGCTGGCATCGCAAACTCGCATTTTTTGCTGCTATAATAGCTCTTTCTGCAAGCCCCTCATGATTTATGTACTGTGTGTGTACATCGGGAAATATTTGTTCAATGGGAGTATCTTGCAAATCAGCTGTACTTTTTCAACATTACGCTACAATGGAGATGACTTTAAACAAGCGTTGATGTCATCAACGTATGTGGAACGTGGAATGATGGAAGTGTTTGTCTTGAATCACCTGAAAGCACCAACAGAGTGTCGCCAAATAGTTTGTCGTTGTTTTTAATATCTTTCAATGTACTGTTCTACGCCTCAATTAAATGTTTGTGTGCCATAGTACATTCATCCCAGATGATAATTTTACACTGTTTCAGCACGGTGGCCGTGGACGATTGTTTTTTAATGTTACATACTGCGTCAGGGTTATTTTGAAGATTTAGTGGCAGCTTAAATACTGATTGAGCTGTTCTGTCAAAATTGCCGCAATGCCCGACTATGCAATGTCAAATGCCAATGCGATGTCATTATTTGATGGTATTTCAGCAAGAATTAGTGATACATTCCTTTTGCTAGTTCGACCCGGTGCATCCAAAACGAAGAACCCACCTTGTCCTGCTGAAACGGCGAGCAAAATGCCGTCAAAAATGGTTCTTTATTCTTCATTCATTATTTGGACATTGCGAGTAATAATCGCTGTCATTTCCACAATGTTGTACTGCAGATGTTAAATACTATTGCCCATTCACTTTACGTATACTTGTATCTTGAAATGATAATGGGCCAGTAACATTAACCAACAACAGTCGAAGATAAAAGCACTCAGTGTGTCTTGTTATAAAATATAAATAAAAACAAAAACTTTCGTCTAAAAATTAAAAAAAAAAATTAAGGATTGATAAGGGTTGATTATCCCTTGGATGCAAAATGGATAGTAGCCGATCCTCAGACCTACTGAATACGCATATCAAATTTGGTAAAAGTCGGTAAAGCCATTTCGGAGGAGTACGGTAACAAACATTGTGACATGGAAGTTTTATGTATTAGATATAGATATATAGTGTGCCACAGTAAAGGGCTGTAAAATTTAATGTGATATTAATCATATACCGATGCTTTAATCGTAAAATTGTAGCACTTGCATACTTGTATAGATGTGTTTGTTAATGTCTGTTTAAACGAGTTAAGCCTCCTCCCACTCTACCTGGTAAAAACTGGCGCACCCTAGCAAGACAGTACAATACACTACAGCCGATGACACCATAACGCAACACCAACTCAACTCACCATGCCTGTATAACCCACTCAACAAAAAGGATGGACAATGGGATGGCAGATCCATACGTTATACATCGTTACACACAACCGTGCTTACATTCACTATCTACATTCGTTCTTTTTTTTATACAAGTATTTTCGATCATACGCGGCGCTACGTAAATCCCTCCTGCGATCCCACAGGGGTCCGGTGTGCAACTTACTTACAGCCTGCTCCGTACACCTACATACATTCTTCGTCCACATATAATTTATAATTTTTTATAAGAATTAAATTACATTAAATGGTTGAACACATTAAATTATATTAAATGACTAGCTGACCCCGCATACGTTGACCTGCGTGAAATTATGTGTTTTGAAATGAAAAGAAAGTTGAATTTACGTTGGAAATATCAATAGCAACCGAAGGTATTAGCAATCGTCGTTTTTCGGGTGGATTATGTAAACTCGTCCTAAGGAATTAGTTGAGAACAAACCTGGATGTGAATCCATGTATAATATCAAGGCTTTTCCAAATAGAGCAATGTTCTCGCAAACGAATCACTGACGCAAGTTGAGAAAAAACTCGTCAATGTTAATTTTGTTGTTGGAAGTGTTTCCGCTGGCTGTACTGTATTCTCTGAGTTGAAAAACACTCTTTAGCCATTCTCCAAATGAACTGCGAATCGCAGAATAGTCGGAAAAATCGATTTCACCAAACTACAATATCAAACATTGGCATGAGTTTTGAATGTGAATTAGACAATTGTGGCGAATATGGTACGATCCATATGTTGTCGACTTCGATATTCACTACTCTAAGTTGAATGGTAAATGTCATGCCATTGTCGTCTGATGAGCTACGACTGTAGAGTGGATATCCATCATTTCCAGTTTGCGTTTCCGAAAGAAAACCACGTGGATAGTGTTTTGTGCATTTATTGCAAGTGGGATTGTGGTGTCCGCAAGGATGCACCATATTGGTTTTAATCACTTCGTAGAATAATGGATCTTTCTCTGCATGAGGAATTTCCACAGAAATGATTTCGTCAATTTGATCTGGTGTAAACACCAGAGAGTACATCCAGCATCTGACTGCACCATACTTGTATATACAATATATATATTATACATACGTTGCTTCAAGATAAAGTCCATCAAATATCGTAGCTGTTGTTTGAAAAATCTTGCTGTATTATCGTGATGATCGCTTGCTGATTGACAGCGATCCATAATTCCACACATATGCCATCGCATCCTGGGAGTCTCATGTAGTTCATGTTGATACGTTGATAGCAAAAAGAACGCCGACCGATATTAGCGCGATGTCTTTGTTGCCTCGTAACAAATTTCAATCTGTAATTGATCACTTCGTTTGAAACACACATAAAGTTTTCACTGAACAATTTTCAATAATTTTTGTTTTAAATAGCCGGAATAAAACAGCAAGCGACCGAAATTGAAAGATTCAAATAATTTACAAAACAAAATATTGAAAAACAAAACAAAAAAGGATTGTATGAAAAGTCACTTTTTGGAAATTTCCAATTTTTCGACTTTTCCTAATGAAAAGTATATGTTTGTTTTTATATCTAACCCTTTCCAGATCCACAGCGAACAACTTCTGATTTCATGAAGATTGGTTCCGCCGTTCTCGTGCGTTAGCGTGACTAACAAACAAACAATCATTTTTACTTACATACATATGTACATACATACATATGTATGTATGCATGTATATACAAAATAAAACGCTTGTATGGGAAAAAGAAAAGGGCTGTTTTTAGGGGTTTTCCGGCAACTTTCGTAATTTTTTCTTACATAAGAACCTTCTCCTAATAATAACAAATACAACAAAAAAAATCAGCCAAATCGGTTCAGCCATTCACGCGTGATGCCGTGACAACGAAAACGGTTTCATTTTTATATACATACATATAAGAAGATGTAAATTTTAACCAGTGTGCATTTTTATTAAATATAAGCATTGGTTAATACTTCTGTCTGCAAATTTGCTAAACATGGTGCCTCGAGCCAGATGAACACCTACTCAAACATTGGTCCTTCGAGCCGCTAAGAAAGGCACTATTTGGAAAAAAAAAACAAAAAAAAAAACAAGTAAGGAAGGGCTAAGTTCGGGTGTCACCGAACATTTTATACTCTCGCATGATAAAGTGATAATCGAGATTTCATTATACGTCATTTCAAATACCGTATTTGTGTAAAGTTTTGTTCCGCTATCATCATTGGCTCCTAATGTACATATATATTATACAGAGAAGGCATCAGATGGTATTCAAAATAGCGTTATATTGGAATAAGGCGTGGTTGTAAACCGATTTCACCCATATTTCGTACATGTCATCAGGGTGTTAAGAAAATATTATATACCGAATTTCATTGAAATCGGTAGAGTAGTTCCTGAGATATGGTTTTTGGTCCATAAGTGGGCGATGCCACGTCCAATTTCACTTTTTAAAAAAAGACTGGGTGCAGCTTCCTTCTGCCATTTCTTCCGTAAAATTTAGTGTTTCTGACGTTTTTGTGAGTCGGTTAACGCACTTTTAGTGATTTTCAACATAACCTTTGTATGGGAGGTGGGTGTGATTATTATCCGATTTATTTCATTTTTGAACTGTATATGGAAATGCCTGAAGAAAACGACTCTGTAGAGTTTGGTTGACATAGCTATAGTAGTTTCCGAGATATGTACAAAAAACTTAGTAGGGGGCGGGGCCACGCCCACTTTTCCAAAAAAGTTACGTGCAAATATGCCCCTCCCCAATTCGATCTTTTGACAAATTTCACTTTAATATCTTTATTTATGGCTTAGTTATGACACTTTATAGGTTTTCGGTATCCGCCATTTTGTGGGCGTGGCAGTGGGCCGATTTTGCCCATCTTCGAACTTCTGACCTTCTTATGGAGCCAAGGAATACGTGTACCAAGTTTCATCATGATATCTCAATTTTTACCTCAAGTTACAAGTTGCACGGACGGCGGACAGACGGACAGACGGACGGACAGACAGACATCCGCATTTCGACTCTACTCGTCACCCTGATCGATTTGGTATATATAACCCTATATCTGACTCTTTTAGTTTTAGGACTTACAAACAACCGTTATGTGAACAAAACTATAATACTCTCCTTAGCAACATTGTTGCGAGAGTATAAAAAAAGTGGTGCATTGACGTATACATATATGTACAAATAAAAAAAATCAGTTTGAAAAACGGATCCGTGTTGTAATACCAAAATCAAAAAAAATTTTTACCATAATAAAAAAAGGTAAATCGTGTGTGCAGTTCTAAAAAAAAACACATATACATACAATACAGTGCCAAAAACCAAAACCAAATAAAATTACCGAGAACCGGGCGCGAAATATTATGTATCACAAAAACATCCACACGGGCGCGAAGCTTAACATACTATACATGACTAAAATCTAATCTTTGTGAAAATTAAACATTAATAAACGTGAAGTAAACAATTAAAAATAAAAACCAAAAGGGCCAACCAACGAAAGGAAATTTACAACCACGGAACAAGGAACACCAAAAAGGAAAGAAAACGGACAGGAAGCAAATTGGACGCAGTGGCATAAACTACCCCCCAATATCTTGACCGTATATAAAGCCCTCAAAGACCCTTGAAGCGGCACAAAGTGAGTGTATCGACTAAATCTATTATTTTAAATAATTTGTACTTATTTGCATATATGTATGTTGAGAGTTACAGTTGATCTCTCTAAAAACTGTATACGATTCTGTTAATTTTAATAGAGCGGTTGCTACCAAACTGTTCGAACTTCCGGGACTCCGAAAACAGTTTGTTACACTACTTATGTACATGCAAATATATCTATGAACAGTATGTATGTAATATATAATTATATATGTATATACTGGCATATACATACGAGTATCTGATAAAAAGGCCTAGTTATGCTTACGTTTGTGTACACCCAAACACTCAAACTTTATAAAAAACAAGTAAGGAAGGGATAAGTTCGGGTGTCACCGAACATTTTATACTCTCGCATGATAAAGTGATAATCGAGATTTCCATATCCGTCATTTACATATTTTTCAAATACCGTATTTGTGTAAAGTTTGATTCTGCTATCATCATTGGTTCCTTATGTACATATATGTATATTATACAGAGAAGGCATCAGATGGAATTCAAAATAGCGTTATATTGGAAGAAGGCGTGGTTGTGAACCGATTTCACCCATATTTCGTACATGTCATCAGGGTGTTAAGAAAATATTATATACCGAATTTCATTGAAATCGGTCGAGTAGTTCCTGAGATATGGTTTTTGGTCCATAAGTGGGCGATGCCACGTCCAATTTCACTTTTTAAAAAGCCTGGGTGCAGCTTCCTTCTGCCATTTCTTCCGTAAAATTTAGTGTTTCTGACGTTTTTTGTGAGTCGGGCAACGCACTTTTAGTGATTTTCAACATAACCTTTGTATGGGAGGTGGGCGTGGTTATTATCCGATTTCTTCCATTTTTGAACTGTATATGGAAATGCCTGTAGGAAACGACCCTATAGACTTTGGTTGACATAGCTATAGCTATGTAGCTATAGTAGTTTCCGAGATATGTACAAACACTTAGAAGGGGGCGGAGCCATGCCCACTTTCCCAAAAAATTACGCCCAGATATGCCCCTCCCTAATGTGATCCTTTGTGTCAAATTTCACTTTAATATCTTTATTTATGGCTTAGTTATGACACTTTATAGGTTTTCGGTTTTCGCCATTTTGTGGGCGTGGCAGTAGGCCGATTTTGCCCATCTTCGAACTTAACCTTCTTATGGAGCCAAGAAATACGTGTACCAAGTTTCATCATGATATCTCAATTTTTACTCAAGTTACAGTTTGCACGGACGGACAGACGGACGGACAGACAGACATCCGGATTTCAACTCTACTCGTCACACTGATCACTTTGGTATATATAACCCAATATCTGACTCTTTTAGTTTTCGGACTTACAAACAACCGTTATGTGAACAAAACTATAATACTCTCCTTAGCAACTTTGTTGCGAGAGTATAAAAAACCAACTGTTTGTGCTGAATTGTTACATACAAGAAGTATTCCAAAGTAAACAGGACTCTTTGAATCTAGCGCCCCTGGTGGCGCCATCTATACGTCGACTGGTGCGTTAGACTCTGCTATCCTAATCGATTGTCCAGTGAGAATTTCATGACATTTTATTGATTGGAACTGAAGTTATTGAAGTAGGTGCGAAAATGAACTTCGAACAAAGAGCCAACATTAAATTTGGTTTCAAAATTGGAAAAACTTTTCGGTAAAAGTTCATGTGATGAAACAAGTTTATGGCGATGATTGCCTATCCCGTAGCAGAGTGCACGGGTGGTTTCAACGTTTTCAAAGCGGTCGTGAGGACATGTGGGCCAATCAAAATCCGTGATCATCGGAAATTCCATCGAAACTGTACATAGACTCATCAAAAATCAGCCGAAATCATTATTGAAATTCATGGAAATATAATTGAACTTCTCCAAATCATCGATTTATAGCATTTTGATTGCACAAATTGACTGACGACCAAAAATTGCTCAGAATCCAACATTCGAAGGACGATTATTTGACAAAAAATCACACTTTAACCTTTAACCACTCCCCGTATTCACGTGATATGGCACCGTGCGACTTCTTCCTTTTCGGAAAAATGCATTTGCCCATGAAAGGAAAGCGTTATTCAGACGTAGAGACCATTGAAAAGGCTTGCACCTGCAAACTGGCGGCCTTACCGGCCAACTAGTTAAAAGACTCGTTCGAAATGCTTTTGGACCATGCAAAAAGCTGCATTGAAGCAGAAAGAGACTATTTAAAATACAAAATACATTGATTTTGGCGAAAAACCATTTATTCTGTCTATACCCTGAACAGGGTATATTAAGTTTACCACGAAGTTTGTAACACCCAAAAGGAAATATCGGAGACCCTATAAAGTATATACATATATAAATGATCAGTATGTTGAACTGAGTCGATTTAGCCATGTTCGTCTGTCTGAATATATAGGAACTAGTCCCTCAGTTTTTTTTTCCATTGTTATGATTTTTTACGTGGCGGGTCCCAAACCCAGTGCACAACCCTGCGGAAAGGATGTTTCGCCTTCGAACGGATGTTCTTATGCTACCCAGAGGATACTTGGTCAAAGACCGGAAGTCGTGAGCTGCTTGAGCCATGTGTAAAAAATCGTTTCTGGCCACTCCCAAGTGAATGGCGATCAAAGAACTTTCCTCACTTGCGTGAACTTCTACACATGACTCAATTCTTTCCAACAGGTGCTACCTTGGACTGAGTAGGCAATTGAAAAGTAAAGTGCTCTCTCGACTAACAAAGACCAAACTCGATAAGTCGCTCGTAATTCCCGACCTGTTATACGATGCAGAGGCCTGGACGATGACATCAACTGATGAGTCGACGTTGAGAGTTTTCGAGAGAAAAGTTCTGCGAAAGATTTACGGTCCTTTGCGCGTTGGCCACGGCGAATACCGCATTCGATGGAATGATGAGCTGTACGAGATATACGACGACATTGAGTTCAGCGAATTAAAAGACAGCGGCTACGCTGGCTAGGTCATGTTGTCCGGATGGACCAAAACACTCCAGCTCTGAAAGTACCCGCCGGGGGAAGCAGAGGAAGAGGAAGACCTCCACTCCGTTGGAAGGACCAAGTGGAGAAGGACCTGGCTACGCTTGGAATATCCAATTGGCTCCACGTAGCGAAAATAAGAAACGACTGGCGCGCTGCTGTTAACTCGGCTATAATCGCGTAAGCGCTGTCTACGCCAATTAAGAAGAAGAAGTCCCTCACTTTTTAAGATATCGTTTAGACATTTTGCAAACGTTATTTTCTCTTCAAGAAGCTGCTCATTTGTCGGAACTGCCGATATCGGACCACTTTAACATATAGCTGCCATACAAACTGAACGATCGGAATCAAGTTCTTGTATGGAAAACTTTCACATTTGACAATGTACTATATCTTCACAAAAGTTGGCACAAGTTATTTTATAAGATAATGATGTAATATACGAGGAAAATGGTCAGATCGGCTTACTATGGTATATAGCTGCTATACAAACCGAACGATCGGAATCAAGGGCTTTTATGGAATACTTTCGCATTTGACTTGGTATCTTCACGAAATTTGACATGGATTACTGCTTAAAGTAATAATATAATCTCCGAAAAAATTGTTCAAATCGGATTACTATGTGAAGGGTATATTAGCTTCGGTGCAGCAGAAGCTAACGTTGTTTTTTTTTTAATTCCTGTTTACTTTGGAATTTACCTTCTATGTATGTATATGACGAAATATTCAATAGAAATTGGTACAAAATATTTAAATCTACCAGTAGAAGTATTCGTTGAAAATAAATAAAACTGAATGTGTGCTTGCTTTTCGGGGAAACGAGAATATCAAATACATTGAGGTGTCCGCTATTTTTCAATTTTTTTGTTACTTAGTTTTTAATCCAAAATGATTCAACGTAAATATTAATTTTTTTTTTCAATTTAACCCGTGCCCAAATCATATTTCTTTTTCCATGGATATAGTAAGGGATTTTTGTAACTAATTTTGCAATATTTTGCTACTCGGTATGGTTGAAATTAGGGCTATTTCCAGGCCATGGAAACGACGCAATTCCCGAAATATCTTTATATTCGTGTGAAGAAAAAGTTTATTTACATATAATCACTTGTGTGAAGAGAACTTAAAGAAATTATTCATGAAAGAAAATGTCAATGCTATCTGTATAGAATTTAAGCGATAACATGCATATACATAGTATGTATGTGCAATAACATCTTGATCTATGTTAAATAAACAACTTTACTTATAATTTCAGCGTATGTTTCTAAACTTACAGTACTATCTAATATTAATATTTCGGTAACACCATAACACCTTTGAATTACAATTTTTTCTCTCCTTTCACCAATTTAGACGGTTGAGACTGATTTTTGCTGTAAAACACGGAGTTTTTACAGTTATTCGGTCTTTCAAGTCATTTTCTTTCCTTTGACGTTTGACAGTAAGTTCTATTTGGTGAACATCTTTAAGCTCTCCAGTAATTTCTGGAGCAGTTCTTAAGCGTTCCCTCAAAGATATTAGCACTAAGTCCCTGTCTTCCCATTAATTCGTTTTCCTTCGACGTTCGCTTCCAGATTGGCGGTTTTTTCCAAAACTTTCCTATTGATGATTCTGGTTTTTTGTTTTTAATACAGTAATGTCTATTTTCTGCTTTATAGTCAAAACCATCGTATTTATTTTAATTGACTTAATTCACCATTCACTTAACATAATATTCAATACAATTAAATTTTGTCCATTTATTTGGATTAAGTTCTTTTTTGATTCTAGTAATTTCAGAAGGTGAAATCTTAAAAGACTCAAACACCTCGTTAACTGCGTTGCGAGTAAGATTGCCATGTTAAAGTTCTTCTTTAAGCAATTAGGTTGGAATGCCTTTTCTTGGTGATTGGCAAATAAATTAACCTTTTTCTAGTCACACAAGCCCATTTTCCAACCAAGTGGCATTTCATAACGGAATGTTTCGCAAAAACACAAAAAAATACACAACTGCAAAAACATTTTCAATCAGTTTCACATGTCGTATGAGCTAGCAGAATTTATAAGGTACTTGGCAAACACTCTTCATAAACCCTTTACAAATTTGTATATATACATTAGGGTGTTTTTTTTTTCAACAACAAAATTTTCATAGATGGTGTGTAATAAAAAAGCTGTAAATATTCCATACAGTCTTACTTAAAAAGTCGAATATCTCGAAAAGTATTAACGATAGCATTTCGACCTCGAATCTTTTTTGTAACAAATAAAATTTCCTACAAGTTTGTAATATACATTTTTTCTATAGCTTTTGTCATTTACGAGATATATACAAAAACATGCGAATTTCATAGAAAAGTAAGTTTTAGAGCCCCGTACTACCTCGCCGGTGTGAGTTTCGACTTTGTCGCAATGGACACTTTTGTAGAGTGTTCAATTCTGAGAATATATGTCTAAAGCCAAAGCGATTCCATAAAATACCTCTGATCTGTAGGAATTTAAAGATAAACAAGTAAGGAAGGGCTAAGTTCGGGTGTCACCGAACATTTTATACTCTCGCATTATAAAGTGATAATCGAGATTTCATTATATGTCATTTACATATTTTTCAAATACCGTATTTTTGTAAAGTTTTATTCCGCTATCATCATTGGTTCCTAATATATATATTATACAGAGAAGGCATCAGATGGAATTCAAAATAGCGTTATATTGGAAGAAGTCGTGCTTGTAAACCGATTTCACTCATATTTCGTACATGTCATCAGGGTGCTAAGAAAATATTATGTACCGAATTTCATTGAAATCGGTCTAGTAGTTCCTGAGATATGGTTTTTGGTCCATAAGTGGGCGAGGCCAAGCCCGTTTTCAATTTTTAAAAAACGCCTGGGTGCAGCTTCCTTCTGCAATTTCTTCCGTAAAATTTTGTGTTTCTGACGTTTTTTGTTAGTCCGTTAACGCACTTTTAGTGATTTTCAACATAACCTTTGTATGGGAGGTGGGCGTGGTTATTATCCGATTTCTTCCATTTTTGAACTGTATATGGAAATGCCTGAAGAAAACTACTCTGTAGAGTTTGGTTGACATAGCTATAGTAGTTTCCGAGATACGTACAAAAAACTTAGTAGGGGGCGGGGCCACGCCCACTTTTCCAAAAAAATTGCGCCCATATATGCCCCTCCCTAATGCGATCCTTTGTGCCAAATTTCACTTTATTATCTTTATTTATGGCTTAGTTAAGACACTTTATAGGTTTTCGGTTTCCGCCATTTTGTGGGCGTGGCAGTGGGCCGATTTTGCCCATCCTCGAACTTAACCTTCTTATGGAGAAAAGGAATACGTGTACCAAGTTTCATCATGATATCTCAATTTTTACTCAAGTTACAGCTTGCACGGACGGACAGACAGACGGACGGACAGACGGACGGACGGACAGACAGACATCCGGATTTCGACTCTACTCGTCACCCTGATCACTTTGGTATATATAACCCTATATCTGACTCTTTTAGTTTTAGGACTTACAAACAACCGTTATGTGAACAAAACTATAATACTCTCGTTAGCAACATTGTTGCGAGAGTATAAAAATAGATGACCGCTAACAGAAAGGATATGGTAGTAGCCTTAGTAAAAGCAATTGTACACGATGGTAATTATGTCACAATTACTGTTGACGAATTTAACAAAATGTTGCTCCAAAAATTTGTGTAATTTATGATGCCATTAATGGCTTTTGCTACTAAAGATTTGCTACTAAGATTTCGTAAAGTAAATATATGTATCTATTTGTTATGCTATCAAAATATTTTCAGTTTTCTATGGTTCTATATTTCGAATGCATTTCCATTTAATGAAAGTCACTTAGTTGGGTATCTAATAAATGTGACAAAAAAATTTCCAGAAGGTCGGAAGCAAAGTTTCCAAAATGTGGTTAAATAAGAAATTGAGATTGTTTTATGGCGGTAATTACTCAAGTCATATTTGGAAACATAACATCAGGTAAATTTTTACCGAGATTGGTTCAAATGTATTTTAAATAAATTTTTTATGAACACTAGTTTACAATGTTGCATGCTCGGCTATAACCGCGTAAGCTGTGTCTACCCCAATAAATAAGAGTAGAAATTTGAATTTGTTTTTTAAACTAAGAAAATTATTATTTTCCTCTGTAAAAGACTTCAAAATTTATAAATATCATGTTATACAGAGTGATAATTACAATTTACGAATAATTTTAGAATGGCACGTATCTGAGTTGTCGTTGTAATATTTTGAACCAATTAAATTATTACCAAAATTAGAATGATCTGTTGTTCAACACAAATACGACCGAGTGTGAATTATTTTAGGCTATTCTATATTCTTTTCGTCGTAAATATGTGGGTATTTTTTTTTGGAGAAGGAAGCATCAAAAGCCAAAGTGCTTAACTTAAAACCGCCAAAAGTAATATATATACTCCCAAGTGATAAAACACTTAAGACTCATCTATGACACGAACTGATGGACGAATAATGTGCATTATATGTCTCAGTTTTGTCATGATTGTGGCAGCTGCTTCGCTAGCAGCTTTCCAGTTCTCAATGGACTGACACATGAGTGTCGTAAAATTTTCCATGGAGTGTAGTTAAAGTTTTTTCTTTGTACTATCACGCAATAAAAGAATACATGCTTAGAGTCTTTAAAGCACTCTGAACACGTCGAACTATTCGGAATAATGTCGTGCAAGAATTTATACACGTAGGTTCTAAAGCACCCATGTTCACTTAGCATTTGAGTTAGGTGGAAATGTAGGACCCCATGTCGTCAGCTTATCCACGAATGGATGTCCGGTGTCAGCTTGTGGGTCCGCTGACATTTGAGTGAGGTTTGTCACCGTATTGTTGAGCTTTTAACTCTCTCTTCTCTTTTGGCTCTTATAGACGGCCCTGATCACTTATATAACCGCTCGTATTTGTCATTCTGGGTATCAATGTGCATCATACTGGCTGTTACTTCAACAGCATCGTTGTAATTGTTCGGAAAACACTGATAATTCTTAGTAGCGACAGCATGTGCCTATTCGTCTGGCATATACTTTAATGCCTTACTCCTGTATCCATATTGGAGCAGCATTTTATACAACCGACCTCATTTCCTTTGTGAGGATTTTATTCGTTTTAACTGCAGTGTATTCGTGGTGATCCTTAAATTTAGCCCTGTGATCTATTCTTTCTCCTAAATAATTTAGTTGCGGCTGTAAATGAATTTCACATTCCCCTATGGTAAAAGATATACTTAGTTTCCTCCACGTTCCTAGTACTTATGAGCAAGACTTCTGTCGTTTGCTCAGCCAGTTCTACACTCATTGAGGAGAACCATTGGAGCAGACCGTTTATGCACTCATTGAACTTACCCGGAGGTTATCTAGATGTTTAACCACTGCTACCACAATAAAGTCATTTGCATATGCAACGGTTTTGGTTGGTGTCTCCTTAGCATCTCATCATACATTAGGTTTCATAGAAGGCCTGGAACCGAGCCTTTGGTACACTTTTCGCTCTTGGTGTTATCATTATCAGTATCGAATAATAGTCGCCTATTTCCAAAATACCTCATAACAATTGCCATAAGAAATTGAGGAGAGCGAATGGCGTTCAGATTATGCGTTGAAGGCATTCTTCACATCCAATGTGATCAGCGCGCAATGTTGTTTTTACTGCGCATTTCGCAGTATCAACAACAAATTGTGACATATTTTCGAAGTACATCCCTGAAAGTTGTTCAGTAGAAATCTGAGATAAAATAGACTGAAGCAATGAATTTACGAGACAGACAGCCATATTTTTATGGGTCAAAACTCTCCGACTTGCTTAGATGTATGGTTTGGGTATGGGTAAGTTTTATTGCTAAAAAAAAATATCGAAAGCAACATATAAAGATAAGATAAAAGATATAAGCCGCATGCGACAGAGCAAATAACAGAAATTTTATGACAAAAACAGGTCAGAAGGGTTACTGTACTGTTCTTTCATTGACAAAGCACCGCCGTAGTGTAAATGTTGCAACATGCTTGAGAAAACTAGAAGCTAGTAAGCTGCAGGCTGCCGTTGCAATAAACCATTTTCAAGTTTATGGGCTCAAAATGGCGAACAAGTACACACACGTTCTTATAAAGATAATTCAATAATATAATTTTCAATCATAAAGACTGACTTTTGAAGCAGACGAACAGCTGGAAACGGAAATATATAGACGAATGCAATAATGACCGAATGAAATCGTTGAATGAAACTTGACAAATGCAGTGTATAAAAACATTATTAATGAGTCATCAAAAAATTTAAATTGCTTTTTTTATTGATTATGATTCACTTCACTATATTACATATTTATATCTACAAAATTTTCAGTTGCCATCACATATGCAAGGTGAAAAGTAAACAGGACTTTTCGAATCCAGCGAGCCCTAGTCATTAAATTTTGTTTTAAAATTAGTAAAATTTTTTGGTAAAAGTTCAATTGATGGAACAAGTTTATGGCGATGATTGCCTATCCCGTAGCAGAGTGCACGAGTGGTTTCAACGTTTTCAAAGTGGTCGTGAGGAGATAAATGACTATCAATATGTGGGTCGATTAAAATCCGTGATCACGGGAAATTCTATCGAAACTGTGCGTGAATTCATCAAAAGTCATCATTGAAATTCATGGAAATAGAATTGAACATCTCCAAAATATCGATTTATGGCATTTTGACCGAACATTTGGGCTTACGAAAGGTGTGTGCACCGTTTGTTCCGCACAAATTGACTGACGACCAAAAATTGCTCAGAATTCAACATTCGAAGGACGCTTTTGACCGATTATTTGCCCAAAAATCACATTTTAACCATTAACCACTCCGCGTATTCACTTGATATGGCATCGTGCGACTTCTTCCTTTTCGGAAAAATGCATTTGCCTTTGATAGGAAAGCGTTATGCAGACGTAGAGGCTACTCGAAAGGCTTGCACCGGCATACTGGCTGCCACACCGGCCAACGAGCTAAAACACTCGTTCGACATGCTTTTGGACCGTGCAAAAAGCTGTATTGAAGCAGAAGGATACTATTTCGAATAAAATAAATTGATTTTGCCGGAAAAACCATTTGTTCTGTTATTTCTAAGACCTGTGTAATTTGGAAAACACCTTGTATATCACCAAGTTGCAAGTATATTTCATTTTTTTCACTAAGAAGGCTTTCTGTTTTATTTCGTCTTTTTCTTCTTTTGAAAACTTATAAAAAATGATGTTAGGTTATTGTGCATTTTAGATGACGATATGTAGTATGATACACAGTTTTCTAAGGCATGTCACAATACACGACCGTACAAACTTGGCAACACTTATTTACAGTGTTGTTGTTCTATCTCGAAACGATAGCTTTTATGTGAACGGAAAAACTAAAATACAAAGCCATCCTTTTGCTTGTAGTCACAGTTGCATTCCTGAAAATCAGGTAGACTTACATTACTTGTGTTACTATTAATATTATACTCTTGCAACCAGTTGCTAAAGAGTATTACAGTTTTGTTCATCTAACGTACGTATCACCTAAAACTAAACGAGATAGATATAGGTTTATATATACAGCAGTTGACAGCTAATTAGAAACGCTCCCCCTGATAAAAATTTTTGATATACCATTATTTATATTCCTCAAAGTCCGGCATTGTTCGTGTTACTCTATTTACTACTAAATTCACTCTGTTTCCTAGTTGTGAAGTTGAAGTTCTGTTAATTTTGTCCCAAATAGTAAATGCGTTATAATATAGAAGGGGAATTAAGTGCGACAGCTAATTAGAAACAGTTGCTTAAAGAATTAAATTTCCTCAAGGTGTTAACTTTTATTAATAATATTACTGATTTATAGTAAGCGTGTGTTTCAAAGTTGTGGTTTAAAATATATTATTTAAGTTTTTTAATGAGAAAAAGTTGCAGATGTACATCTGCCCTACGTAGTTACATTTTTGACCTTCGTCAGTCTGGAAAGACGAACAAACAAATTGTGAATCAGATCAAGTGCTCAACAAAAATTGTTTTCAATGCCTATAAACGTACTATATACAGAATTTTAAAGTTGTTTCCAATGTTGCACGCAAAGAAAAAACCCGAAAAACTGCAACAGAAATAGACTGCAGAATTAATACTATCTCGCGTAGAGACCCAAAACAGAATTTCACTGACATTCTACATGAAATCCAAGGCGAATATAATGTCGAAATATCCAAGAGAACAATTGCCCAGGGTTTGGTCGAAGCTGGACTTCACGGCGGGGCAGCACGCCCGGAACCCACTGACTAAAATTCGTAGAAACGACGCGTAGGTTTTGCCAACTTTTATTGGTCTAAGGCAACAAATCAACGGAGGTATGTCGTTTGGAACGATATAACAAAAATTAATCGCTTAGGTCCTGATGGTCGAAGGTATGTTCGTCGTCCAATAATTCAAGAATTTGATCCTCGCTATGTTCCACGCGTTGTTGAGTATGGTGGAGGATCAATTATGGTGCGGGGATGTTTTATTTGGAATGGTGTCGGTCCACCCAAGGTCCAAGGAGAAATACGTCGACATCCTAAACAAGAAAAACTTTAACTTCTGCTGCACCGAAGCTAATATTCCCTTCACAGGTGCATTTATTTTAGTAACTATGTGTCCAGTTTGTATGGAAGCTATATGCTATAGTAATCCGATCTGAACAATTTCTTCAAAGATTATGTTATTACCTCAAGCAGTAATCCATGTCAAATTTCGTGAAGATACCACGTCAAATGCGAAGATTTTCCATACAAACCCTTGGCAGCTATACAAGGTCTGTCGTAAAAGAAACAGACCTTTTTGAATATAACCGTTTCTGGTGGCGCCACCTATTGGTGGGTATATGAAATAAAAAGTTGGATCTCTTGTTGATATTTCGTAAAAATTTTAAGACAATTGGATAACTACAATCGATGTTATCGATTAAAAAGTGACAGCAGCTTTTGGTCATCGGTCGTAAAATGCAAAGAGCAAATATTAAATTTTGTTTTAAACTTGAGAAAACGTTTACTGAATCATTTCAAATGATGAAAAAAGTTTATGGTGATCAGTGCCTATCCCATAGTAATGTGCATGAGTGGTTTAAGCGATTCCAAGAAGGTCGTGAGGACCTCTGTGACGATCAGAAGTCGGTCGTCTTCAGAAGTCAACAATAAAGACAATGCTGATTTGTTTGGCCAAAAGATTATTGCTGTGTTTTACCTTGCTGTTATGAAGCGTCTTTTGTCATGCATTCGTCGTGTTCGACCACAATACCGTGAGGTAGTGTCCTGGCGCCTGTTGCACGATAAAGCGCCGTGTCATCGGTCGACGCTTGTGTCTGATTTTTTGACAAAAAACTCCATATTAACCATTAATGACTCACCCTACTTACCTGATCTGGCACCCTGTGATTTTTACCTATTTGGTAAACTTCATTTGCCCATGAAAGGGCACTGGTTTCACGACATTTCAGCTATCCAAAAGGCGACGACCGATATTCTCAAGAGATATATATATTCTTAATTGACCGGGCTAAACGCTGTATCGAAGCACAAGGAAACTACTTTGAATAAAAAAATATAACTTTTGAAAAATATTAATTTTTAGCTGTTTTTTTTAACAGTCTTGTTTCTTTTGCAACAGACCTTGTATGTTATAGCGTTCCGATATTGGCAGTTCCGACAAATGAGCAGCTTCTTGAATAGAAAATAACGTTTGCAAAATTTCAAAACGACGTCTTAAAACTGAGGGACTAGTTCGTATACATATATACAGACAGACGGCCATAGCTAAATCGACTCAGCTCAACATTCTGATAATTTATATATTATATATACTTTATGAGGTCTCCGACACTTCCTTCTGGGTGTTACAAACTTAATATACCTTGATCAGGGTACAAAATTTTAATATACCCTGTTCAGAGTATAAAAATGTCATATTGCCATGGGCTGAAGAAAATTTGACGTTATAAGGAAGATAAAAATTGAAAACATACGTCTAAGTTGACACAAAATTTTTTTTAATGAGAATTCTTTGAATGTTTTGGAGTGGGAATCATCCAGCCCAGACTTAATCTCTATAAAGTATCTCTGGGTGATGTTAAAAGAGCCATATGCACCAAAAATATCCCAAATTTGGATGTCTTTGTCATGAAATTAGAACGGCATGGCAATCTACACCATTGGTCCGGTTAACTGTCTATCTGTCGTTGTGAAAATGAGCGAACTATAGCCACGCCTACTTCCCATATAGAACAATTTTAACCACTTGATTTTTTTTACAGTACACAAATGGAGAAGTGTATGCCATCTTATGTGCAAAAATTGTTCAAATCCAACAAAAACTATTCGAGCCCCTAGCTGCGGAATAATTGAACACCAGTGCCTATAGCTGGCTGCCTTTCGAAAATATCGGTCAATGGCTATATATAATTGAAATTCAGGGATAATCCTTCTCTTATAATGATATGACTGTGTGTCAAAATGGGTGGGATCGGACCAATAATTCCCTTACTTAATATAAAGACTTTCGCACTTCCGGGTGACTTTGTGCGGCATATATCGGCAATTGCAAGCATATTTTACTCATAACAGTGTACCTTTGTGCTTAAAATAGATAAATTTCAGCGAAAACTTGACTTACCCCCCATATAACTAATATCAGGGTTTACGAACATCCGGCTGACTTTAATGTATATATTAGTTTTTTAGTAAGTGATATGTTAGTAGCATATTGATACTACAACAACTTCCATATACTACATACAATGGTTTTCGTTTTTCTAACAAACAATTAAACCAATAGATTAATGAAGGAAGCCCAAAAGTGAGAAAAATCAAGTAGAACTTTCTCAGAAATCGTGTGAAACTCACCCAAAGCACGATTGAGAAAGACATACCTGTAATGTGCAAATTTACAGTAAATTAAAACTGGTGCATCAACTAGTCCGCAGGGTTGTTATCCCTTTTCTTTGGAAAAAACTTAAAATGGCGCAAATTGACATAACTTAAAATTTACCCTCTTAAGATTATTAATATTATTATCTTTTTTTATACTCTCGCAACAAAGTTGCTAAAGAGAGTATTATAGTTTTGTTCACATAACGGTTGTTTTTAAGTCCTAAAACTAAAAGAGTCAGATATAGGGTTATAAATATCAAAGTGATCAGGGTGACGAGTAGAGTTGAAATCCGGACGTCTGTCTGTCCGTCCGTCCGTGCAAGCTGTAACTTGAGTAAAAATTGAGATATCATGATGAAACTTAGTACACGTATTTCTTGGCTCCATAAGAAGGTTAAGTTCGAAGATGGGCAAAATCGGCCAACTGCCACACCCACAAAATGGCGAAAACCGAAAACCTATAAAGTGTCATAACTAAGCCATAAATAAAGATATTAAAGTGAAATTTGGCACTAAGGATCGCATTAGGAAGGGGCATATTTGGACGTGGCCCCGCCCCCTACTAAGTTTTTTGTACATATCTCGGAAACTACTATAGCTATGTCAACCAAACTCTATAGAGTCGTTTCCTTTAGGCATTTCCATAAACAGTTCAAAAATGGAATGGAAAAATAGGATAATAACCACGTCCACCTCCCATACTAAGGTTATGTTGAAAATCACTAAAAGTGCGTTAACCGACTAACAAAAAACGTCAGAAACACTAAATTTTACTGGAGAAATGGCAGAAGGAAGCCGCACCCAGGCTTTTTTTAAAAAGTGAAATTGGACGTGGCGTCGCCCACTTATGGACCAAAAGCCATATCTCAGGAACTGCTCGACCGATTTCAATGAAATTCGGTATATAATATTTTCTTAACACGCTGATGACATGTACGAAATATGGGAGAAATCGGTTTACAACCACGCCTTCTTCCAATATAATGCTATTTTGAGTTCCATCTGTTGCCTTCTCTGTATAATATATATGTACATTAGGAGCCAATGATGATAGCGGAATAAAACTTTACACAAATACGGTATTTGAAAAATATGTAAATGACGGATAATGAAATCTCGATTATCACTTTATCATGCGAGAGTATAAAATGTTCGGTGACACCCGAACTTAGCTCTTCCTTACTTGTTTTTAATTAGTGTTTCACAATGAAAGATATAATATCTTTCTCAGTGATAGAGTTCTTATTGGCAGACAAATGTACCAATTCCTTGGATATGGCGGCATCGAAATCACAATTCTCATTAACACCAACAGTTGAAGAAGCTGAATAGTGCTCACTGTTGATTTCAAAGTACCATTATCATCTATTGAAGTTGAAGAGTTCGTATTAACAGAATCACCTACGGTATCATCAAAGGCAGCAGATTGAGCAGAATTAACAGCGATGTTGAGTCGATCTGTTGTTGACACTAATGACAACAGCCTCAGCACATGTATTGGCAAATTTACTCAGCATTGATAGCGGCCGCAGGCAAAGCAGCGGCAGCTTTATAGTCAATTCATTAAGCTTTACGAACAAGTAATATAGTTCTTAGATTAATGAGAGCGCCTTCGAGTTTTTTAATCCTCAGTGAGGTAACTTAGAAACATTTTAAAACATTGATGCCCCAACATAGGTTCCGTTGATTCCTTTTGTTACTGATCGGCACTTTGTTGGTGCAAAGTGGTTAAGCATTGCGCACTGTTAGCGACGCAGGCAGCGGAATGTATTCAATTTCTCCGAACTACAGCACAAACTTTCCAATAAAATTTCTTTTTTGATTTAAGCAAAAATCTACATCAGCTTGAGGTGACAAACGGCAGATGAAAATATTTGTTGCTTTGTGGGTGGTAAAATTATTCTGAGCACCTAGATCGTGCTTTACTTCGTGCTATAGACCACAAACACACGCCATTAAGATAAAATATAATTTGAATTTCAAAGCAAAAATAAACAAATAAATAAATATTTTAATCAGCGTAGGCGATCTCCCACAATCAGCTAGTTAAATGTTTACTGCAGGATATCCTCAATTTGGTCATTAAGTCGATTTAGATTTCTGTTTTTCGCTCGTTTCGTTGTTGTTTTCATCTTTAGTACACCTCCACTACATTAGATGAATATTTATGGTAAAAGTTGTTACGTCAAGTTTATGTGAAAGCGTCTTTCAGATAAATATAGTTCTATATGATCACCAAGAACAAGCATTGTGTTTTAAAAATTATTAAAGTGACCGCCGCGACTGGACCGAATATTTTTCAACCAAAGAGTTCAATTTTCTACCATTTTTTGCAGCAATTGAGTATATATTAACAATATTCTCTACCAAGTCGTTAATTCTCTTGAGCTTTTCCACGTAGATAAACAACTTCAAATAACTAAAAAAATAGTCAAACGATGTTAAGTGCATGATCTTGGAGACTACGGCGCAGTCACATGACGCGAATTAACGATATCGCCAAGAGCTTCTTTCAATAAATTGATTGTTTCGTTGACTGTGTGGCATACAGCGCCGTCTTGTTGGGACCAAAGGTCCATATAAAGATACTGTAACACAA
This sequence comes from Bactrocera tryoni, assembly GCF_016617805.1. Classification (NCBI taxonomy): domain Eukaryota; kingdom Metazoa; phylum Arthropoda; class Insecta; order Diptera; family Tephritidae; genus Bactrocera; species Bactrocera tryoni. Next base: position 37,283 of record NW_024395944.1, on the reverse strand, counting down.
GAAAGAAAAAGTAATTAATCATGGCCGGCTTTCGAAAATGAAATATGCGTCTACCTAAAGAGCAAACTAAATAGTGACATTTTGAGAACATAACGGCGTCTCAACAATACGGGAGATTTGTTTATTAACGTATCAACCAAAAGTGAACATAACGAAATATTCTACGCAGTACGAGATAAAAATAAAAATATCACATTTTGTGCCTAAATAGACATCAAGTAACTAACATCTGGATTTTCGAATATCGGGCTGAGTGACTCTGATTGAGTTCATATCAATTATATAAGTTAAAAAAACGTTTAGTTAGTTTTTATAAAAAAAATATTTTCCGGGAATTGTGCTCTTTTATTGAATTCCGTTTAAGAACTAAAGTTTACAATTAATTATACTTAACTCTAAACCTGTGTTTGCCGCTGCAACGGGTATAGAGCTGCTGACGCTGCGCTTCCCACAGGTTTCCACTACATGTGTCGCACTCTCAGCGATTTAGTGGTGTCATATTATATTACTCTGTATCATATGATATTAATGCATCATATGATAACTTTTGAATGTGTAGGGTGCTAACGAATCTCCCCTTGAAATTTAAACGTCCTCGTTTGAATCTTTAGGTGTATTGAAAATTTGGTTGAGTCCTTCTATTGCCGGTTATGACAGTTTATTGGGTTTATCTTCTTTTTGTTTCATCAGAAGATTCTTCCCGAAAATTAAGGCGATGACTATTAAATGACGATTAGAGTGATGCTGGTTCCGTATTTGACTCTGTTTGCTGCTTCTAACAAACATACTTCTTTTGTATTGTTGAAGTTAAACTGTTTAAGCATCTCCAGCGAGAGAAATTCTTCTATATTGAGTGGTGCGGATAACGGTTGTAGGATGTCTGGTAGTGGTTTACTTGCTGTTCTTACTTCGTTATGGAACTTTTTCCCGTTGATAACAATGGTTACGTTAGTATACAAAATGATGAAGGTCCCATTTAAAAATGTAGACTCGTTGTTTATTGAAATTTCTCCGTTGTATTTATTTAGTAGTATTATTTCAGGTCCCATTTCCTCTTTAGTTCGGATATGCTGGTTGTTGACCTCCGTTCAGTTTCGCAAACGACTTTTTAAAAGGTTATTTATACAAGTATCATTGTTTAAATCTACTACATTATTGCTTAAGCATATTTGTAGGAAATTGTATTTCTTACAATAATTTTCTATTCCATAAATTCCCTTCTCACAGTTTAAAATTGTATTGAAATTGATTTGATTTATTCTCCCGTTATTTTTACTGCTCTAATATCTAAAGTTTTAAAATTTTGCTTGTCTACGGTTGGGAGGCTCACAATGTAAATTATAATTTTGCCATTAGTTGCAATTTTTACTTCGGAAAATTCGAGTGCTTCGTCTAAATTAACATATGGAATATTGTCATTGTCTATTACATCTTTCACAATATTTATTTCTTAATTTGATAAAATAAGTAAAATAATTTATTATGTTGGCTTTTGCCCAATGTATTGCGTATGCAATATTTAAGACATTGTTTATTTTACTTGAAATTATTTCGTAGTCTTCATGGTCTGGCCTTCTTGCAATCCATTTCCATGCGCTACCCAGGAAATTTATTTATCTTTTATTTTTTGCTCTACTTTTAGATTGTTAAGTTGGGCTCTCATCTGTGTTATCAAGTGGGATATGGAGGGGTAAGCTACCTTTATGAATTATTTGTCCTTGTTCAGTTAACACGGTACTATTTCTATCTCCCTAACTATTTTCTTACTGTAGGGTTTACTTAACTTAGTTCCCAATCTCCTATTTTTCTTAACAAATATTATTTGTCCTGATAGATATGATTTTATTTCCTTCTTATTATACCCTGAAGAGAGTATATTAAGTTTGTCACGAAGTTTGTAACACCCATAAGGAATCGTCGGAGACCCTATAAAGTATATATATAAATGATCAGTATGTCGAACTGATTCGATTTAGCCATGTCCGTCTGTCCGTCTGTCTGTATATATACGAACTAGTCTCTCAGTTTTTAAGATATCGTTTTGAAATTTTGCAAACGTCATTTTCTCTTCAAGAAGCTGCTCATTTGTCGGAACGGCCGATATCGGACCACTATAACATATAGCTGCCATACAAACTGAACGATCGGTATCAAATGCTTGTATTGAAAACTTTCACATTTGACAAGATATATTCACGAAATTTGGTATATGTTATTTTTTAAGGCAACAATGTAATCTCCGAAGAAATTGTTCAGATCGGTTAACTATAGCATATAGCTGCCATGCAAACTGAACGATCGGAATCAAGTTCTTGTATGGACAACTTTCACATTTGACAAGATATATTCACGAAATTTGGTATATGTTATTTTTTAAGGCAACAATGTAATCTCTAGAAAACTTGTTTAGAACGGATTACTATAGCATATAGCTTCCATACAAACTGAACACATAGTTACTAACAGAAATGCACCTGTGAAGGGTATTTAGCTTCGGTGCCACGTTTTTTCTTGTTTTTATTATGGTATTCGATATCTTTTCTTTGTTTCTCAGCTAATTTTTCTAAGTTGCTTTGTCTAGTTCTTTATTTCCTCGGGGTAAATGTAACATTTCTATGAAAAAATAGGTCTACTGGTCTTTTAAGTGTTGTGGAATGAACTGAATGATTATACTCAGATACTGCTCTTTCTAAATGTTCTTCAAAATTTCTGTGCCCACCGTTTTCTTTTATGCAACGCATTATTTCGAATAATGTAGAGTGGAACCTTTGCATTTGTCCATTGGCTTGGCTTTTGTTTGGAGTAGTAGTGTAAACTTCTATTCCTAACTCGTCTTTCATTATAAATTTTAAAGAGGCTGAGTTTAAAGATGGCTCATTGTCGATAACTATTAATTTTGGTACTCCGAAGAAAAATATAATATTTCTGTCAAGACTATTTTTCCCTCTGTTAAAAATATATCGATATGGACTGTGTGTCTTGAATATGTTGGTAATGGAGTTTCTGCAATTTTCGGTTGATTGGGATGTCTCTCGTACTTATTTTCTTTACAAATGGTGCAGTTGGCTATTATTCGTTTTATTTTATTTAACATACCGGGAAAATATTTTGTTTTGAGAATTTGTGTTTTATTTTCAGTGGCATTCCTATGTGCTCTTAAATGTTCTTTTAATATGACGTTCTCCTGTTCTTGTTCGTTACTAATACCTTCAACTAATTTTTGGGTATATCGGCTTTTAATGTTACTAAAATGAATAGGATAGATATTTTGCATCATACCCATTATCCTTTCTTCTGTATGAATTTCATTTATAACAGATGGGTTAATGTATCGTTTAATCTAAGAAATCAATAACTGTTCGTTGTACTCTGGTTCTGTAATTATTTATCTATGAACTGTTGAAATAATTATTTTAATTTAATATGAAGATATTTCATCAATCTTGAAAGAAATTTGGTTTTTGAATACATTAATTGGAACTTCTGTACAAGAGATTAAAATGTGACTTGAGCTTTCATCGCTATGAATCGTAGGTGTGAGTGAATTTGTTTGTATTGGTATCCTTGAAAGGGCGTCTGCAATTACATTTGTTTTACCAGGTTTGTAAGTTAGTTCGTAGTTATATTCTTCTAAAATGGCTTTCCATCGCTTCATTTCACAATTAGTATTTTTATGGCTTAAGGCATAGTTAAGAGGTTGATGATCGGTGATAATTCTAACTTTTTTTGAACCGTAGAGGTAATTTCTAAGTGTATTAAGTGGCCATATTATACCAAGCATTTCTTTCTCATTGGTAGCATAATGCTCTTCGGCTTTGCTTAAAGTTCTCGATATGAAAGTAATTGGTCTAACGTCTTGCGATAGGACGGCACCTAATGCGAACTCTGAGGCGTCGGTCGTTAGTTCAAAATCTTTATCGAAATTTGGATGTTCTAACACTATATCCGTGGATACTAAAGTATTTTTTATTTTATTAAATTCTTCTAAGGCCTCGCTGTCTAATTCTATTTCTATTTTTTTCGAGTTCCGTTTAGAGACATGACCGACTTCCCCTCTTAGAAGTGCTGTTTATGGTTTAGCTACTTTTGCATAATTCTGGATAAATCGTCGGTAGTAACCTGATATACCTAGGAAGGATCTTAATTCTTTGAGAGTTTGTGGAACTGGAAATTTAGCAACCTCTTCTACTTTTTCGAGGTTGGTTCTTATCCCATTTACATATCCTAAAAATTCTACTTCTTCTTCAGCAAATGTACATTTGTCTAATTGGATTTTCATATTTGCATTTTCTAAGGTTTGAAATACAAATTCTATATTTTTAAAATGTTATTCTTCGTTTTTGCCAAATATTATTACATCATCGATGTAAACATAGCATCTTACTCCTATATGTTGACGGAGTTTCTGGTATAGGGTATTTATCGGGGATCGTAACTGAGTTGAGTTTACGATAATCAACGACCATTCGATACTTTTTTTCGCCAGAGGCATCTAACTTTTTGTTAACTATCCATATTGGGGAGTTATACGGAGATTACGATTTCCTTATTATTCCGTTATCTAGGAGTTCTTCAATTTGGCGTTCAATTTCTATTTTAATGTCATCGGATACGGGTATGGCTTGGAGTAGATAGGGGTTTCGGTTGTTGTCCGGATTTCACCTTTTACAAGAGTGGTGTAGGTGAGTTTTTCTTCAGGATCGGAAAAAAGGTTTGGGCGCTTATCAATAAGATTATTAATTTTGTTTTGTTGTTGTGATGAGAGAGGTGGAATATTGATTGCCACATTATTCACTTAGTGTGATATTCGCTGTTTTAACATTATATTTATACTTTGACAAATTGTCATTAAATTTTTATCGGTATGAATAATTACTTTTAATTCTTTAAGTGTGTCGTTGCCTACTATGCCGCGGAAGGACCTTGGTCCAAAATGTCGACAAAGGTGTGGTGGGTAATTTCAATTGTGTTCAATTTACTGTAAAGGGTTTTTTGTTCAGAATTGGGTTCCTAATCCTAGTGGATTAAATGTAATTCTTATTGGATCCGGTATCAATAAGAAAATCTCCGCGCCTTGTTCTATACTCGTAATAAGGCAGCGAAGGCGGCGCTAGTCTAAAAAATTAATAGTATCAGCCTCATTTTTACCTGCCTTATCATAATTGCTATCGTATGAATTGTCATCGTATATCCCGTTCGGGTCTACTTCTACTGCGTTAGTAAAAAAATTTCGTTGTATTTTGCTTGGAGTGGGAGTCAGGTGTGCGGAAATCGGACGTTTCAGTGGTCGATTGTCCTGGAATGTACTGGGCCTATTCTGATAATTAATTCTGGTCTGTTATTAAAGGAGGTATTTTCTCTAGTAATATGGGGGTTGTTCAGGTAATTGTTGAACCTCGGTATGAATCCCTGGTTATTTTGCGTGTAGTTGGGAGAGTGTTGGGGATATGGGTTTGATTGACTGGGGGTGTGCGAATATGTTAATTCGGGGTGAAAAGCTATATTGTTATTAAAATTATTAAAATTGTTATTCCAGGGAGGTCGTGGTGGTGGTTGAATATTTGCTTTGTGCGTATTATTCGCATGATCAATTCTATACGTCATGTTGTCAAGTTTTTGACATAAATGTGGTGCTTGGGGCAATGTTGTCGGTTCTCTCATGCTGAAAAGACGGGGTAAATCGCCAATTAGTCCTCTAATAAATGGGTCAAGGGCTTTGTCTCTATATGAATTGGTCTTAGTCTGTATGGACTCGTCGCTTAACTCGAGACATGAAATTTTGTCTATAAGAGAAAGGCGTTGGTAAACTTTTTGGTAGACCAGAGTGGTCATCTGGTATTCGAGGGTACCTATGTTCCTTTTATCCGAATAATGCATCGTAAGGCATTTTCGAATTTAACTCCAATCAAAAGGAGTATTGTACGATTCCAATGCGGTGTCGGCATCGCCAATTATTTTATGCCTGATCGTATGGAGTATCGCGAAGAACTTAGGGGTATTCTTGACTCCCTCATAAGCTTTAAAAATTCTGTCTACACTCTTCCTCCAGGAGTTAAATTCTCCTGGTCGTCCTGAAAATTCTCTAAGACACATAACCATGTCCGGAATCTTATCTAATTCGTTTATGTTGTTCGAGTTCAGTGTCACGCTATGGTCGGGTTGTCGTTATTAAAGTTGGGTTAGGGGTGGGAGGGTTTAAAGGATGGGTGGAAGGGTTTGAAGGATGGGTGGTTTGCCCATAATCTAACCTCATTGGTTTAGTTATTCAATTAATTCTTCAACTGTGTCTGGCATCACATACACATTTTTTTTTATGTCAATTAGTTAAATTTACTTTCTTTTTCAATAGCACTCTATCTCTTTCCTTTTGTTTTTATGTCAAATAATTAAATTTCTTTTTCTTTTTCAAATAGTATTAGAATTTTTTTTTTAGAGCTTCATTAATTTAGGACCCTTTTTCCTTTTTATGATATTAATGCATCATATGATACTTTTTGAATGTGTTGGGCGCTAACTTACATAATATTGCTTCGAATCTGATGCTATGGTTGACGTTTGACACCTTAAGGTATTTGCCTAGTTTTGATTGCTGTATGTTACAAGAGTATAAAATGTTCGGTTGGTCCCGAATTACCCTTTCCTTACTCACTTTTTATTACTCTCTCCTGATGGAGGATGGTGTCATGTGTAGAAGTTCGCGCAATTGAGGAAAATTCTCTGATCGCTATTCACTTGGGAGTGGCCAGAAATGATTCCTTTACATATGGCTCAAGCAGCTCACGACTTCCGGTCTTTGACCAAGTAGCCTAAGAACATCCGTTTGAAGGCGAGCTAAAGTGAGAAGGCGAAACATCCCCTCCGCAGGGTTGAGCGATGGGTTTGGGACCCGCCACGTAAAAAACACCCCTCATGAAAAGAAACAGCAAGCCTCGGATGACATCAGGCCTTGACGGCCATGGCAAATGAAATAAAGACTACAAATTGAGAACATGCACCCGGAATCGCGAAAATAAAGACTGACATCACCGCCGTCCAAGAAATGCGATGGACGGGACAAGGACAGAGACGAGTAGGTGCTAAGGAGCGCATGTTTGGTGTGGAATTCGTAGTGGGAGAGAGACTCCGTCGCCGAGTACTATCATTCACTCCGGTAAATGAACGTCTAGCCACAATCCGCATCAAATTGAAGTTCTTCGACAGATCGCTGATTTGCCTTCTATGAGCGCTTGGAGCGCACCTATGAGAGCTGCCCCCGAAACGACGCTAAAATCGTGCTTGGCGACTTTAACGCCAGGGTGGGCAAAGAAGATATATTTGGCACTACGGTCGCTAAATTCAGCCTCCACGACGAAACATACCCAAATGGGTTGAGACTGATCGACTTCGCCGGGGCCCGAAATATGGTTATCCGTAGCACTAGATTCCAGCACAAGAAAATACATCAAGTTGCCTGGCTGTCTCCGGATCGAAAAGCCACCAACCAGATCGATCATGTCGTGATAGACGGAAGACACGTCTCCAGTGTTCTAGACGTGCGTACGCTCCGAGGTCCTAACATCGACTCGGACCACTATCTTGTTGCAGCCAAGATTCGCACCCGCCTCTGTGCAGCGAAAACCGCACGTCAACAAACACAAAGAAGGTTCGACGTCGAGAAGCTGCAATCACAACAGACAGCAGAACGGTTTTCTACTCGGCTTGCACTCCTGCTCCCTGAGAGCACTCGTCAACAACACGGTATAAGGGAACTGTGGGACGGCATTTCAAGCTACTTACGTACAGCTGCTACCGAAACAATTGGTTTTCGGAAAATGCAAAAGATCAGCTGATACGACGTGGAGTGCCGTGTTGCAGCGGAGAGAAAACAGACTGCCTACCTTGCAACGTTACGATCGACCACAACGCGTGCGGGCTGGGAAGGATACCGAGAGTTGAAGAGGGAAGCGAGACGCATTTGAAGACAAAAAAGGAAAAAGGCCGAAATGCGTGAGTATGAAGAGCTTGATAAGCTGGCCGACAGGGGTAATGCTCGAAAATTCTACGAAAAAATGCGGCGGCTTACAGAAGGTTTCAAGACCGGAGTATACTCTTGTAGAACCCCCAAAGGTGATCTAGTCACCGATGCCCAGAGCATACTAAAATTATGGAGGGAACACTTCTCCAGCCTGCTGAATGGCAGTGAACGCACAACGCTGGGAGAAGGCGAACACGATTCTCCAATCGACGACTATGGAGCAGACGTTCCATTTCCCGGCCACGAAGAATTTCGAATAGCAATTACCCGTCCTAAGAACAACAAAGCGGCGGGGGCCGATAGATTGCCGGCCGAGCTATTAAAACACGGCGGCGAAGAACTGATAAGGAGCATGCATCAGCTTCTTTTTAAAATATGGTCGGACGAAAGCATGCCCAACGATTGGAATTTAAGTGTGCTATGCCCAATCCATAAAAAAGTGACCCCACAGTCTGCGAAAACTACCGTGGGATTAGCCTCCTCAACATCGCATATAAGATTCTATCGAGCGTATTGTGTGAAAGATTAAAGCCCACCGTCAACAAACTGATTGGACTGATTGGTATCCCTGCAAAACTAGTACGGCTGTGTAAACTGACGCTGAGCAGTTCGATACCAAATGAGGTATCAGACAAGACTTCTTCAACCTGCTTCTGGAGAAAATAGTTCGAGCAGCAGAACTAAATAGAGAAGGTTCCATCTTCTATAAAAGTGTACAGCTGCTGGCGTATGCCGACGATATTGATATCATCGGCCTCAACACCCGCGCCGTTAGTTCTGCTTTCTCCAGACTGAAGAAAGCAATGCAAATGGGTCTGGCAGTGAACGAGGGCAAGACGAAATATCTCCTGTCATCAAACAAACAGTCGTCGCACTCGCGACTTGGCTCTCACTTCACTGTTGATAGTCATAACTTTGAAGTCGAAGATAATTGCGTCTATCTTGGAACCAGCGTAAATACCACCAACAATGTCAGCCTAGAAATCCAACGCAGAATAACTCTTGCCAACAGGTGTTACTTCGGACTGAGTAGACAATTGAGAAGCAAAGTCCTCTCTCGACAAACAAAAACCAAACTCTATAAGTCACTCATAATTCCCGTCCTGCTATATGGTGCAGAGGCTTGGACGATGTCAACAACTGATGAGTCGACGTTGCGAGTTTTCGAGATAAAAGTTCTGCGAAAGATTTATGGTCCTTAGCGCGTTGGCCACGGCGAATATCGCATTCGATGGAACGATGAGCTGTACGAGATATAGTTCAACGAATTAAATGACAGCGGCTACGCTGGCTAGGTCATGTCGTCCGATTGGACAAAAACACTCCAGCTTTGAAAGTATTCGACGCAGTACCCGCCGGGGGAAGCAGAGGAAGAGGAAGACCTCCACTCCGTTGGAAGGACCAGGTGGAGAAGGACCTGGCTACGCTTGGAATATCCAATTGGCGCCCCGTAGCGAAAACAAGAAACGACTGGCGCGCTGTTGTTAACTCGGCTATAATCGCGTAAGCGGTGTCTACGCCTATTAAGAAGAAGAAGAAGAAGATGTTTTCCGTCTTCTCGTTGGTAGTGTTGCAGCGTAAGTTGACGACTAGTTATTTGAGAGAGCTGACTTCATGATTCTTAGTGTTTATGTTGATGCTGTTAACTAGTGCTTTATAAAGAACGATGAAAAAAAAAAATCCGCTTTACCTTAAAGACAAAAAAAAACAGTTAGGACAGCGAGTTAAGGTAAATATCTGCATGCTAGCGCTGAAGCTTCGCTCAGCAGACATTGCGGCGTGTGAAATTTTTCACATTTCCATTTAAAAAACAACATTAGCAAATGCGCAAGCATTTTCAAACCGCCGAAGGCATTGCGAGGAAATGCTTACTGGTTTTGTTGAATTTGCAATGACGCTTGTGGTTATAGTAAAGCAAATTTGTCACACGACTAAAATATAAACTCTAAATTGCGTTTCTGTACATACATATGTATGCAAATTTTATGTGTAAATGTTTTTGTTAAATTCATGTTTAAATTACTGAAAACTTATTTCACACTCGATGGTAATTTATTTTCCAACAGCAAGGTTGCGTAATTATTTAGATGGCAGTTTTGCTATTTGACGGTGTGTGAATTTGTAAGGTGTGCTGTTAGTTTTTATAGCCGCATTTTATAGTACTTCTTTACTCTATCTTTCCTTTCAATAGTTTCGGTTTGCTTTGAAGTTTCTTCTTGAGCGGTGTCCCTTGCTTACCAAATTTTATACAGGATTATACATATGTTCCATTAGCGTCGCCAAGCTTGCATCTTCACGCTCTTTTCTCTTCTCCAATAATCTGTTCCATTAATGTGTTCTATACATCGCCGGAATTTTAAAATTCACGAATTTCAACAAAGCTGCTTCTTGCTATTCTTCTTCTTTGCTTCTTGTCTTTACTCTCTCTCTTTACTTAACAGAAGGGGACCCCAGATGCTTACAGCGTAGTCTGGTCAATGCGGCACAATCGCACAAAAGATTATCCATTGTTTCCCTGGTGCCTTGCGCTAGACATTTCCTTCAGTCTTATTAATCTTTCAGCCCCATTTTTCGGGCGTGTGCCGCCACCAGACAGTGACCAGTTATTATTTCGATCATTTTCCAACCGTCTCTTCTATCGAATGTCAATAGAAATTTTGTGTACTTCCGATCTATCGTTTGGCACATGAATTTTCCAGTTTTGCACCCAAGTAGTTCGATCCATCGTATTTTGATTTTCTTTACCATGCTTCTATCAAGATCGTCGTATAGACAGTGCATGGGTTTCCCAATGTTGACCATTCTTGACAATCTCGTCAACTATTTCATTGCCCATGATGCCTTCGTGCAGTGGTCCGGCAACTTAAAACTTACAAAACTTAATAATAATTTAGCCTGAATGCCGATTGGAAGCCACCAGTGTTGACCTGCTTAGGGATAACAAACGGATGAACTACTCTGTACATTTTAAACATTACTGCAGAATATTTCCATTAGCAATGGTGAAACGAAAATACTTGTATATTTACATAGATAGGCAATGGAGATTTGCTCATAATTTCACTAACTTTCAAATTCTGATATTTATAGAATTTGCTTCTACTTGGCTTACATTTTTGAGTTACACCTATTATTTTGATTTCGGTTCCAAAACGTCTATGAAAGATTTCTGTTAAAATATTACTCATACGCCCAAGTGCATTGAAAACGAAATGTTGATGGTATTATAACTGATAGAACAATAGACATTACATACATTATTTTATTATATTATTTTATAATATTCCACATATGTACCGAAGCTACCTAAGTGTTTTTTCTGTCAGAGCTAAATAATGTCATTCTTGCTGCATAAAAGAACCATAAGTATATAAAGTATATTCGGTGATTTTTACGATAAGTGAAGTTATTCAAGAAAGAGGTTCCATTAAAATTTGTGAGCGGAGCCAAATTCTGATGCCGAAAGGTTAGAACTGTTGAAAACGCCCTTCGGTGATAATTGTTTTTGATTGGTACAAAGATTCAACTTCAACTGATGATCACCAATTCAATAAAAGTAAGGAATTGGTGCTTAAGAATTCACGATTAACAATCAGAGATCTTACTGGCATCGTTGGAATATCAGAAGGATCAATGAAAACCATTTAGAACGATCATTTGTTCTTAAGAAAAATGAAAGCATGATTGATTCAAATCAATATTCAATATTTTCAGCTATATTTTAATATTTTTTTTTTTCAAATATGTTGAAAAATAACGGAGTTATGTGCTGTCATCGGAGGTGCCAAAAAAAAAATGCCCCAACTGCTGACATGATTCCGGCCGAATGAGTAGCTAAACAAAAAAAAATTTTAAAGCCAAATTAACAATTTTCATCCGATCAAAAAGATAGTAGATCATTGTATAATTAATATATTCAACATGCTCAGTTTTTATTTGAAGTCGATCGGTAAATTTTTCTTTGAGTTATGATGGCAGCAATTTTGAAAAATGCCGTTTCGAGAAAAACCGCGATTAAAGTTTGATTTATAGTATATAATATATGTTTATACCTGCGAACGGTCGCTCTTTAGAACGCTGCCATTCACAAACTACTCAAGATAGGACCTTGCCAATTTCAGGGCATATTTTCGGAAATACATGCTATGAAAATAGCATAAAAAACAAACAATTTTTTAAAAGTGTCGTACTGGTATAGCCCCTAAACGTAATATTACTGGCGAAGAGCGCTATGCTTATGACCCGGAAACAGATGATCAATCGGTCGAATATCTTGGCAAAGTTGAGTAGAAGCCAAAAAAATCCACTAAAAGGCAAGTCAAAAATCAAGAATATGTTGACAGTTCTTTCGATTATAGAGATGACGTGCACTCCAAATCCCTTCCGAGCGGCCAAACTATCAACAAGGAATACTATTTGAGTAGTATGCGTTTGCGCGAAGTTAATCGTAAAAAGAGCCAGGAGTTATGGACCGATAACTCTTGGCTTTTGCACCACGATAATGTACCATCGCAAACTGCATTAATTTTTCGTGAGTTTTTTGTCAGACTTTAAATAATTATAGTCAAATTCAATTCAATATGCTTAAAGGTTAGAGTTGATTGTACTAAGTGAAACCTACATGCAATACGTAGATATATTTGCAAGCATAGATGCATTTAATATTCAGCGCGTTTCAAAAATGAGTGGACCAGCGACGTCACATCACGTAGACTATTACAAGTAAACCGTTCGAAAAGCGGTGTGTTTAGTAAAAAAGGTCAACTGCGTTAGCAATGAATGCACGTACGAAAGACATATACAATTTTGGACGAGGTCTCGAAGAATGTATCTTTTCATAATGACTGTATTTGTATTACATGTGAATGCGTACTTGCGCACATATGAATGTCTGTGTGTCCGTAAGTGCGGATATGAGTAAAGTGTATATGCGCCGGTAAATTGGTGTCTTAAGTGTGTTTGACCATAATTTTGCCACTAACGCTTTGTGTTACAGTTCCCTCTTTATTAGAGCATTGCATAGCAAAATATTGTGAGAAAAAGAAAACTCAAATTGCGTTTTTTTGTGCGTGCTTGCAAAAAAAAAAATTAAATATTCAGCTTAAGTAAATGCAACAATTTGCAAAAGGTGAAGAAATAGTAATGTAAGTACATTTTAGCCCAAAAATGGGTATACATAATTTGGCTTTTTGGGAGAGTGCTGTGAACAATTTTCATTTTGTTTGTGAAAATGAGAAAGCCTTCAAATACAGCACAATGTTCCCACATTTTTTCTGCAGATATTTCATCGCAATGTACTCGAACGATAAATCAAGAAAAGTAGACAAATTGTCACTTCTTCCAAATTATTGTTTGTATTAATGTTTTGCATTTAATTATCTCTTCTTTCTGCAAGTCTTTCCGGTATTTCATGTGAAGTTTCCTTGCCACAGAAAAAAATATTTTATTAAATTTTTTTAAATTTAAATATTTTAACACAATAGCAAAAAAATCAAACTGTACCAAAATAAACCATTCGAGAGCTGTAGTCTGTAAAAGATTTCTCGACCTTTATATATTAAGAAACTAGCTGACTCCGCAGCCGTTGTCCTGCGTGAAATTATGTGTTTTGAAATGAAAAGAAAGTTAAATATATAATTTCATTTTTTTCAATGCAATGCAGCTTGAGAAACAACATTTTTTGGTTTCTGTTCCGGTGTACAGAAAAGATGGTTTTCCAACTCGTGATCACGCCACGTATATCTGGCCGTATGGAAAACATAGCATTTCCAAATGTATGCCATGAATAGAGCAATGTTCTCGCAAACGGATCACTGACGAAAGTTGAGCAAAAACTCGTAAATGTTGATTTTGTTGCTGGCGGTGTTTCCACTGGCTGTACTGTATTCTCTGGGTTCAAAAACACTCTTTGGCCATTCTCCAAATTAACTGCGTGACACACAACAGTCGGAAAACGTTCATAAATTGCAAAAGTAAATATCCTACAAAGCGCTTTATTGCAGTTCACGTATCGACCGTATCGTTCAAGACCAATAACCGCCATGTTGCTTCCTTTGGTGACGTACTTATAAACGTACTTTATCAATTACATTAAACTTCAATACTCAACATTGATATGTGTTTTGAATATGAATTACACAATAACGGTGAATACTTCGATATTCACTCTTCTAAATTGAATGCTAAATGTTCTGCCATTGTCGTCTGGTGAGCGACGCCGATAGAGTAAATATCTATGATTTCTAGTTTGTGTTTCCAAAAGAAAAGCACGTGGATAGTGTTTCGTACATTTGGTGTTGGACGTACAACCGAAGTGGGATTTTGATATCCGCAAGGTCCATGAACCATATTGGTTTTCATCACTTCGTATAATACTGGATCTTTCTCTGCATCAGGAATTTCCGCAAAAATGATTTCATCAATTTGATCTGGTGTGACCACCTCAACAGAGTACATCCAGCATCTGACTGCACCACATATACGTTGCATCGTAACTGTTGTTTGAAAAGTCGTGCTGTGACATCGTGACGATAGCTTGCAGATTGACCGCGATCCATAATTCCGCACGTATGTCACCGCATCCTGAGAGTACTTCTTGCCTTGCCTTGCCTTGGGCTGCCATACGTTGATGTCAAAAAGAACGCCTACCGATATTAGGGCGACCTCTTCGTGGCTTCGTAACAAATTTCAATCTGCAATTGATCTTTTAGTGTGAAACACACTTAAAGTTTTCACTGAATAATTTTCAATAATTTTTCTTTTGAATAGAGGGAATAAAAAAGCAAGCGACCAAGATTGAACGATTCAAATAATTTAGAAATCAAAATATTGAAAAACAAAACAAACAAAAATTAAAAAAAATGGTATGGAAAAAAGTTACTTTTTGGAATTATCCAATTTTCCGACTTTTCCTCATGAAAAGTATAAGGTATATTTATTTCTAAACCTTCCCCGATACACAACGAACAACCTCTGGAAATTTCATCAAGACTGGCGCAGCCGTTCTCTTAGCGTTACTAACAAACAAACATTCATTCGTTTGTATGGGAAAAAAGGGCTGGTTTTAGGGGTTTTCCGGCAATTATTCGAATTTTTGCCGTAAAAACCATCCTTGAACCTCCACGAACATTAAAAAAAAAAGAATTGGCAAAATTGGTCTTGGCGTTGTTGATTTATGCGCTTAGCAACACATTTCGCCATCCATTTTTATATACTATATAAGAAGATACATAAGATAATTGTAAACTATTATGTTATTATTTTGCATAAGTGCTGTCTCCCATTAAGTTTTTTATTCCATTACTATTTCCAAACCATCTTCGTTTGGATCATTGTTCTCTACTTAAAATCTCTCTTTTTTATACTTTGGGCAGGAAAGGAAGATATACTATGTGTTTCCTGCGCTTCTGCTACAAATGGTGCAATTTGTTTTGTCATCGTATTTGTAGTGGTATAACAACCATGTCCTGTTAAAACTGTGTAAGATAGAAGTCAGAAGTTATGACTGTACATCCATCTCTCCGTCGTTGCTTTATCCCATCGTTTCTGACATTCTTCAGGCCCCTTTGTCTTTCCTGCTTCATCTCTTCTTTCGTTAGATAAGTGGCAGTGATTTTTGTTTTGTCGAAAATTCGCTTAATTTCTATGGCCTCTAGTCACCTGATGTGATACAGTTCGGAAGGCACATGCAATCCTTATTGCACCAGATAGCACAGATTAGTGACTTCACCTTTTTCGGCTAGGTTTTCTGCTTCAGCGCTGTCCCCCATATAGGTGCTGGAAAAACTCGTCTATTCTGGCTAGGTCCACCAATGTTAATCATTATCTTCGATAGCGTCACCGTCACCCTTGACGGTTTTTCGCAGGCTTTGTCTAGATGCGTCTTGTAATTTAACCGCGAGTCTGTCGCCACTCCTAGATTTTTCATTGTCTGCTGTATCGTATTGATATATGTATCCATATTGAGTGTGGCGACCTCTAGTTCATAGTGCTTTCGTTTTTGGTAGTTAGGTAGTTGAAGCTTTGTCACCATAAGCCATTCCTTGTCCTTTGGCTTTAAGGGTAGTACTATTAAAATGTTTCCTAAGGTGACGATAAAATAACAAAAAAAAAACGGAAAAAGGGCTAAACAGGTGAATGATATATATATGTATGTACATATTTTGCTTTTACACCTGTAATCTATTAGAAATGATGTAATGCTGATATATGGTAGAGAGACAGTTAAAAAATTGGTTTGAAAGAGTAGAAATTAATGTATTTAAACATATTCTTCTGGAAAACTTAAATCTAGATTAAATTTGCTTGCAACCTAAAGAACCCAAATTTTCGGGTAAACGTATTTCAACATACAAAACACTAAATGCTGCTGGGTTTAAAATAAGTTTATGGTTATTTTCTGCCTTGAACTACCCGTTGATTGCATATATCAGAAAACATTGCTGTCAAATAATCACTCACAAATAAATATTACCACCTGATTTGAACTACCAATATATGTATATGCAAACCAACTGACAGCATTTGAACAGCAACCATTCAAACCAGTCTCGAAATGTTTACGATTACATGTATAATTTCAAGCAATTATAACATACCAATACATTTCAAATTTGACGTCGTGTTCTTGTAAACAGGAATGCAAGACTCAATTTGCCAAATACTTAAATTTTAGTACAATCTTCTGCAATTTTAAAAAGTTAATTGTTAAACTTCTCTTAAAAAGTGCCAATATTTTTAGAGTAATATACCAACGCTCCAGGCTGGTGGCTGAAATATATATTAAATATTAACAGAATCTTACAATGTCCTTTCCAAAGTAAACAGGACTTTAAACAACAGGAACAAATGTTTTTGTTTGGCAAAATCAATTTATTTTGTTCAAAATAGTCTTCTTCTGCTTCAATACAGCTTTTTGCACGGTCCAAAAGCATGTCGAAGGAGCGTTTTAGCTTGTTGGCCGGTATGGCCGCCAGTTTGCCGGTGCAAGCCTTTTGAATGGCCTCTACGTCTGCATAACGCTTTCTTTTCATGGACAAAATTTAATGTTGGCTCTTTGTTTGAAGCTCATTTTCCCTTAGATAACACTGGCGCCAATAGAATGTATTTATATTAATAATAATGTATTTATAAAAAACTTATACGTGCATGAAGTGTACTCAAATCAGAAGCTGGCGGAAATAAACTCTGTAAATTATCTTAATCTAAAGATCTCATGCCCTTCTCAAGTATAATTTTACTGATACTTACATCAAAGAGCTCAATTACTTTTAGTATACATCTCGCCACACTGAAAACATAATTTTCTGTCTTTGCTATAAAATAAGTTCATGAGCTGCACTTAAGCAATTTATAGCCTAACCGCAGAGATGCATAGAAGCATCTGCCAACTTGTTCTGTTATTTTACTGCAAAACACATAAACATTCAATTACACTGCAATGAAAATGATTTATCTGCCACTTTTAAGGCAGGAGTGACATTTATATGCGTCTCTATGAGTGTATATGTAGTATTCCGTCGAAAATGCGCCCAATACTAACTAATGACATGGTGAATCGAAAGAACGCAGTCAACAAACGTATTCGTACATAAATGGGATCAACCTGCTGCAAGAAATCAGCCAAAAGGTTTGTTTCATTCGAAGAACTTTGTTTCATGTCTGGACTTTCCGTATGTACATGGATGTGTTGGTTACGAGTAACCGACACTTTAATGGGAGGACCTATTACCTACATACATATTCTTTCGAGTACCTACATACCTCCACAACACTATTAAATGTAAAGTTGTTGCAATCATATTTTTAGTCATTTTATTTTCTCATTTATTTATAGCCAATTTCCTCTTAGTGTATTTCTATGCTCTCTCACACTCAAAATAAAACTCATATGCTCCTTTTCAATAAACCTTTTAGGTAAAGTCTCAATCTCTCACTCAGTTTTTCACTGAGAAATTTATTTTGAGCTGATTCGAGTTTCGTAGTACACAGCTCACTTTATTTGCGGCGAATTTCGTTAGTCACACTCTCATTGAGTGTAACACGCTCATACCGGTGGTAAACAAAACTGACCTACATTAAGCTAATTTACTTTAACATATGTAGGTACTCTATTTCACGTATTTCTCGTATTTAAACTTAACCTTTTATAGAACTGGCATATGCAAACCTTGTCTTATTCCATAAGTGGATTTAATGGAAGTTGCGATGGTCTTCATACTTAACTGCAGTTTATCGAATTAAACATACTAATTTCCCAGCATTAATGGAGTTATTATCTGGAATATAACTATAGCAATGCACTAAACTTCCATATACCTTTTCGAACTTTTCATTAACATTGAGAGCTTTTATTATCCGGTAGATTTGAAAGGAGTGACTAATTTGCAAGGAACTATCTACGAACATAAATTGTATTCCTGCTAAAGTTTGTTTTCGAATCATAAGTGATTCTTAAGTTGCTTTACAAAGCAGATAATTATGATTACTCTATTCGAATTCTCTAAAAAATTATAATAATTGTATAATAAATTTGGCAAAGAAGCCTGTCGAGCTTCTTAATATGTACATAAATACCGTTAGCTGTAGATAAAATTTCCTTAGTGTAGGAGAATGTATTTTCTGAACGTAGACAACAGCTATTTCGATTTGGAAAGCCCTGCACTTCTTTTTTATTGGCGAACTTTACCCAGCATTTATTGGATAATATTTATATTGAGCAGAGGAGAGAAGTAACCGTTACTCTTCGACAAATGCGGTTAAAGTTTATGCTCAGTTAGGTCAAAAACCCTCTTCGTACTTATGCACGTACCCTACAATATTTAAGAACATTTCGGAATTACCCCTCATACATTTGTTTGCTGCAACATTTAGCCTTATACAAATACGATTTAAGTTTATATTCGGTTCTGACAAAAATCTTTACAATTTCTTTGCAAGCTCATGCTGTTAACCCTCAAAATTTAAGTTCTTTTGAATTTAGTCTCCATACATTTATTTAAGACTTAAAAATTTTGCTCTAATAAAAAATCGGTTAGGGTTAAACTATCTTCTTTTAAAAACCAAAACGAACACTCTCTATATGTAAAAAGTAACTTTTACTCTTATACAAAATCGGTTAATATAAAACTCACCAATGTTCAAATTTACTACAAACTCTCTGCACGCTTATGCTGTTAACCATCAAAATTAAAGCTTTTTTCAACAGATTTCGTTATTTTTAGTTTATGTAAATTCAGTTAATGTTTAACCCACTCTGTAAAAACTGTTGGCGAAACTGTATGGAGGGTATACTCTTAATCCTCAATATTTATAGACTTTTCAAAATTATCTATATATTTTTATTTATTGCTATTAACCTTTAGTCCTACCAATATAAAGTCGATTTAAGTTTATACATACTGACTTATGTTGAAAACCCCATTTTTTCATTTTTACAAACTCAAAAATAGTACAATAACATTCACTGTAACTGCTATTAACATCCCAACTAAACAAAATGTCGTTATTCTGAGGCACCGAATGAAACGAGCGGTCGCAATTTGGTGAGACCGTGTCAACTAACAAAGAGCTAACTTCGTGATTCGTGTTTGCTAAACGTTTTTCCTACAAATTTCATTCACCGTTGGTTAGCTCCCGAAACACAGTTGTTCGCGCACACATTTAACTACAGTTGTAAATATAATGAAGACTTCGTACACTCAAATTGATGATTCGTTTATTATTTTCGAAGTTTCGTTGAGCAGCGCCGTCGCTAGAAGCTTCCGGTTGGCCGATAGGAAACAGTGCAATTTGATCGCCTCATCAGTGAGTGTCGTTTATAGTTTTTTTTAGTTTTACTTTGTAATTCGACATTAATGGTTGTATTATTTTATGGTCCAGATTTTTTTTTACCGAACGCGAGCTTAAATTCGTATTCATGTGTGTATATAAGACTATTTTTGCGAATGCCGTTGGAAATACCGCAGATCAAGGTTAAAGGTGGAAATAATTTTGCAGTGAAAAATAAAGTTGAATTCGATATACGTTCTATTGCACGAGTCTGGGAATGCACCTGTGTTCAACTTGTGTAAGTTTGTTATTACAAAGTAATATAAATTAATGTGGTGTTATTTTCATAAAAAATGTGAAATATTACAAAATAAAATTATAATCCGCAGGTGAATCTAAAAATTGCTAAGATAATGAAAATTCAAATGTTCAATTCCATTTCCATGAATTTAAATGATGATTTCGGCTGATTTTTGATGAATTCACGCACAGTTTCGATGAAATTTCCGGTGATCACGGATTTTGATTGGCCCACATGTTGATCGTCATTTATGTCCTCACGGTCACTTTGAAAACATTGAAACCACTCGTGCACTCTGCTGCGGGATAGACAATCATCGCCATAAACTTATTTCATCAATTGAAACGTTTCGGTAAAAGTTTTAACAATTTTACAACAAAATTTAATGTTGGCTCTTTGTTCGAAGCTCATTTTCGCACCAATAACACAAACATACTGACACTTAAAACGCAATAACTTCACTTTCAATCAATTCTCACTTGACAATCGATAAAGATAGCAGATTCTAACGCACCAGTCGACATATACATATATAGATATATCGGGTGATTTTTTAAGAGCTTGATAACTTTTTTAAAAAAAAAAACGCATAAAATTTGCAAAATCTCATCGGTTCTTTATTTGAAACGTTAGATTGGTTCATGACATTTACTTTTTGAAGATAATTTCATTTTAAATGTTGACTATGGTTGCGTTCTTTAGGTGGTCCATTCGGAAAGTCCAATTTTGGGCAACTTTTTCGAGCATTTCGGCCGGAATAGCCCAAATTTCTTTTCGGAAATGTTGTCTTCCAAAGTTGGAATATTGCTGGTTTATTTCTGTGGGCAGACTTGACGTAGCCCCACAAAAAATAGTCTAAAGTTACGTTAAATCGCATGATCTTGGTGGCCAACTGCCCATGCATCCCGAAAAAATGCACTGTTTGGTGTGGTTTGTACGCTGGTGGAATCTATTGGACCGTGACTTTTTCAAAGATGCTGTTGGACGCAACTGCAGTTACGGTGAATGGCGATGCTTATCGTTCGATGCTAACAAACTTTTTGTTGCCAAAAATGGAAGAACTGAACGGTTGACATGTGGTTTCAACAAGATGGCACTACATGCCCACAGCTTCACTGATTCTATGGCCATTTTGAGGGAAAACTTCGGAGAACAATTCATCTCAAGAAATGGACCCGTAAGTTGGCCACCAAGATCATGCGATTTAACGCCTTTAGACTATTTTTTGTGGGGCTACGTCAAGCCTAAAGTCTACAGAAATAAGCCAGCAACTATTCCAGCTTTGGAAGACAACATTTCCGAAGAAATTCGGGCTATTCCGGCCGAAATGCTCGAAAAAGTTGCCCAAAATTGGACTTTCCGAATGGACCACCTAAGACGCAGCCGTGGTCAACATTTAAATGAAATTATCTTCAAAAAGTAAATGTCATGAACCAATCTAACGTTTCAAATAAGAACCGATGAGATTTTGCAATATGTTGCAAGGTTATAATTAGAACTGATGCCATTCGATAGATGGCGGCCCCAGGGGGCGCTAGATTCAAAAAGAGCTTTGGAACGCACCTTGTAACAATTGTTATTTGCTTAGAAAGTCATGAAACTTCTTCTTTTTAGTCTGCGCCTGCTTTTTCTAGTCTCAGTCTAGCATGTTTCGATGCCATTTCGCGAATGACTTTTCTTTGTATAGGATTGTTCCACTTCAACTTTACATCCGGCGTCATGCCAAGATATTTCGCCGAGGTGAAGTACTGGGTTACTTGATTCCCAATATGTCTGTGTAGTTTATATGAACAGTCTCTTTTAAAGTAATGTAATATTTCTGTGTCCATTCTACAACTTGATTGTTTGAAGATTGCATTTTGTTCGACGACTCAGTTTAATTTTTGCCGGCCATAATAATGTAGGTATCATCTGCAAATGTGGGGATTGTGCAGTTTGGCAGCGTAGGCGTGGCCCCATAAACAAAATGTAAAAGAGTGAACCCAGGACGTTCATTCTTTTACATTTTGTTTATAGGGACATGCCCTTGGAGTACACTTGTTTTTATTAGCTGTAATGTAGTATATATTTTTCCCTGCTTAAGGTAGCTGGTAAGAGGCAACTTGGTAGGTTAGATACTGTGGGAAGAGAAGTTTTAATTTATGAAGTTAGTCATGGTGCCATACTCTATCGAACACCTGGGATACATAAAGAAAAACAGCTGTTCAAATATGCTTTTATTCCATTGCATCTTCTATTATGCTTGTTATTTGATGAACTTTATCGATTATGGAATGTTGAGATCTAAATCCAAATTTATGAATTTTTCTTCCATTATGTTCTGAGTCTTCTTATAATTACAGCTTTAAGTAGCTTCGTTATATAATGAGTGGATAGGGTTATCATCTGGGTATATCTGTAAACATTTTTTAATCTTGAAGTCCGTACCATCGAATCTGTTTATTTTGATAATAATATTAACCACTTTCGCACACTTTCGCACTTAAATACAGATGCTCACACGTTTTAAATGTATACTAATTTTAATTTATTGTTTACTTAAGACGTACTTATGTTTACAAAATATAAAGTTATAGTCGAAAGCCGAATGTACGGAGCGAGTGGATATGATTTGCCAACCGGACCGCTGAGCGATTGTAGAAGATGTCGATGTGGCGCGTAGAATCGAATATCTTGATGAATGTTGATGAGCAATGTTGATTGTAGATGCTGGCGAAAGTTGACGTGAATTGTGATTGACTTTTATGATTAAGGGAGAGTAGCGTGAGGTGTTATCGCGACGCAGTGAAAGTAAGAAACGATTGTGGCTGGGCGGCTTGTGTAGAACGAATTGTGTCTGCTTTCTCCTTGTCCATCCTTTTTGAAGAGTGGGTGTATAGGTATGGTGAGTTGTGTTGGTGTCATCAGCTGTGGTGAATTAAGCTGTCTTATTAAGATGCGCCTGTTTACCCGGGTAGAGTGGGTGGATGCTTAACTCATTTAAACATCCTGGGCCCCCTAGGCGAATATTTTGCCTAGTATTGCATATGTATATGCTGTTGCATTTATTTCGGCAAACTTCTGGTAGATTAGCCGAAGCGCGGAATACGTTCTGACAGCAGAAGTATTTCTTGATAGAGTTGTAATCTACTCATATTTATCCGTGTGTGTAGGGAACGGATTTTGGTTCGAAACATACCACATGTATTAGAATGTGCTTTTTAATATGCGGGTAGGTGCTTAAGAAAGAAACTTTATTTTGCGGGTTTATTTGATTTTGCTTTTTGACGACTCATTATTATGGCAAACAAGTGTATGCGTTGTTTGCTTGTATTAATTTCATTAGCGGTTATTTAAAATTTCTTATTTCATCGGTATGTTATACCGGTTGTTTTTATTTGCCTTTTCTATGTTATCGGCTTATAAAGGATAGTAACGCCATGCCTGGCTCAGATGTGGCCAGAGTGGGTACTCCTTAGCCCTAGATTTAGGACTATGAAATTAGAGGGATCTTGCGAGAGAATGGCCGCGAATGGAGATCGGCTTCTATTCATAAAGTAAAAAATTCTTCATAATTAAGTTGATGCTTTGTATAGCTGATTCCCATAACCCACCCATATGAGAAGCGGTTGGATAGTTGTGATAAGAGCGACCTTAGCTTAAGAGCAGGTGCGTCAATGTATCACATAGGGAATATAGTGATCCCTTAACGTTTTTGAGATTTCATTTATTTGAAAATTTAAGCCTCTGTGGGGCAATATTGTATGAAGAGCAATTTTTGTTTTTCTTACTTTTGGAAACATTTTTGTTATATTTTCTGTTTAAGTACGTTTGCATTAATTTGACGTTTAGTGTCGCGCCACATAGTTTGAAATTTTTAAGCAGGATTTTTGTATCATTATTGGCGAAAGCCATCCTGCGGGGTCGAAAGGTTACGAACCTTGCTTTTTCTACCTTTATGTGGGGTATTGGAAAATTGGGAAAATTGTGGCTCTATTGGTTGTCGTACGATGTACTGGCCATTATTTGATCGAGTAGTTGTGGCTTTAGAGAAGTCTTCACAATACTGATCTTCTGCAGTTTTGTTTGTTATAGGCGGCAGTTTCCTTAACATTCGAAATTTCCTTAATTGTGAATTAAGGTATCTGTTTGTATTATACCCAACTTTAGTTGGCATGGTGGGAACTAGCTCTGTAACTAGTCCACTTTGTGTTTCGCTGTGCAGCGTTTGAACTTTTTGTGCCTTTGAGCAACGTGGTGTCTCTTGGCAATTTTTAAAATTGTGGACTTCGGGATTTGCTTTTGCAACTAAGCCCGTGGTTCTTTTTGTAAAACCGCTTCTTTGGAGTGAGATTGGATATGTGCTGTAATGAAGCATTGAATGATGTCGTTTTTGACAATATAAACAATTGAATTTGCTTTTGCAATTTGTATATGTATGCGCATGTGACAGGCAATTTGTGCAAAGTCTTTTTGACCTGACAAAATTATTTCGTTCGTTAACTTTTAAGTTTTTAAACCTCTCGCAAGATTTAAGTTTATGCCCTCTTTTACATAGTTCGCATGACGTTTGTTTTCTTTGTTCTGATGTGAACGTTTGCGTGTTGTAAAAGCTTTTGTTTAAATGTTTACTGCTTCTAGCTTGGGGTCTATTTAAGCTTCCATTTTGGTCGTATTTAGTGTTCTTACTTTTGATTATTTTTTCTTCTAACCTTTCCGCAATTTCATATTGGGTGGTGAGAAAATCTTTCATTTGTTGCCACGTTGGGCACTTTTTTCGTGATGAGAGCGATTGCTCCCATAGAAGTAACGAGTTTTCCGGTAATGCTGCGGTGCATATGTTTACCAGAATAGGGTCCCAGCTGTCTGTGGGGATTTTCAGTGTCGATAGAACCGACAAACAATTAGAAACAGTGGATTCTAGTTTGATGAATTCTACACTTGTTTCTTTCTTAATTTTTGGCAAGTTCATTAGTGTCGTTACTTGTTTATCGACCAGTATTCTGTCGTTTTCGTATCTAGCTTTTAGAGCTTCCCAAGCCAAATTGAAATTATCGTCATTAAGAGCGAACTGTTTTACTATGACGCCTGCCTGACCTTTTGTTTTGTATCTGAGGTGATACAATTTTTGCGCTTGTGATAATTGAGGATGGTTTATGTACACGGCCGTGAACATGTCCCGGAAGGACGGCCATTCTTCATAACCTCCGTAAAATGTTTCTGTGTCACATGCGGGCACCTCGAGTTGGATGCCTGAACCGGCCTCTTGATATTGTTGCATTTGTGGCAGCTCTACTCTACTGTGGGGAGTAGGTGCAATTGCTTTTATTAGCTTTAATTGATCGGAGATCATAGCTTTTGTTTCTTCATATTGGTCTAGGCAGTTTTCGTATATTGCGGTAGCAGATAATTTAAAATTTTGTGGTAGATCTGAATCGTCGGAATCTACAATGGCGTCATGAGCCGTTTGGAAGCGAGTCCAAAAATTTTTAAGATTTTGGCCTTTTACTTCTAATAACGATTCCGAGTTTTCGTGAATCGGTGAACAGGCAAATCTAGTGCAGTATCTTGTTAAACTGTCACTTTCTGATATAAATCTAGCAACCTGTTTTGAGCGTGTAGCTCCAGGTGTATTTTGATTTGTGTCGTCATTAACCATTTTTGTATTTTTTTTAATTAATATATGTCAGTATATAGGCACACCCTAATACTTGGCTTGTATGTACTTGTTTTTGTGCAATTGAGAGCTCGTCGAAGAGATCAATATGCTTTGTACATAAGTATGTACGAATTGTTTGTGCTAATGATTATGCTTTGTTCGTAAGCAATTGAGAGCTCGTTAGAGAGATCAGATCGCTTTTTGTGCACAATCCTGCTTGTTTTATGTTCGCTTTGGGAGAGAGCGCGAAAAATGAATTGACTTGTTTATATGTAAATATGCACTTTGTAAATATATTTCGGAATATGTTGGTATAATAATATATGGTATATGTATTAAATAAATATGCTTATATCTATGTGTTTTTGTGTCTGTTTTTATTTTTTAGTTTATATTTTCAAATACTTATGTCCTCAATTCTTGTATGCAGTCCTGCTTATTACTTTATTAAGCACAAGGGGTACTGCCGGAAATTTGTCATAGATATTTGAATTTTTGTTTTTTTGGATTTGGACCAAAGTAAGTATATATGTATATATTTAAAGATATATACATGGATGTGTACATGTAATGATATAGATTATATACACATGCACTAGATTAAAATGCGGTAATTTGAATTTTACAGTATAGTGAGCCGTAAATTAAACCAGTTTGGGTACCGATTTTCGCTAAGTTTTAACTAGGAAAATCGTACTATACATATGTATGTATATTTGTGCATATATTAAATATGAAATGAAATTAATACGCTCACTCTGATTTGGGGTTAACGTATGTATGTATGCATATGCCCCTTTTCTTGCCAATTCCTTTGGTCTTCTTCCACGGTCGTCCAGCTGCCTGACTTCTTGTGCGTATTGTTGTTTGTATGTAAGTTTATGTTTTAAGTTCGCGCCCGAATGTTTGTTTTATTTATATATGTATTATTATTTTGGTGGTTTCGCGCCCGGTTTGTGTGTTTTATTTTTGTTTTTTGGAACTGTTTGCTGTTGCACTTTGTTTTTTTTTCTTTCCACTCTGTTCACATATTTGTCAGCTCATTGTTTTATGCATTTTTTTTTGTTTGTGTCACTGCACTTCTACCGCACTGCACTGGATATTGTTTGACTTCACTATCGTTATCGCACTTTGTTTGTTTCGTTTTTTTGTTTGTGTTATTGTTTAGGGCTTTTACCTTTCGCGCGCGATTTATGTTTTGTAATTACATTTCGCGCTCATTTGTATGTTTATTGTTTGTATATATTTTTAGTTTGGAGGTTTCACGTCCGTTTGTTTCGTTTCACTGCACTTTGTCTATTCGTTCTTTGTTTTTTTGTTTTTTTTTTATATTTTTTTATTTTGTCCCCACACTAGTTCATATACATATGTATATTTAATGGATATTATGTATGTTTTTGTTTCTGTCACTTCACCTTTTCTCTCCACTATCGTGAATCTTTATATATTTTTTTGTGTGAGCACGAATGTATATAATATTTTTTTAGTATCTTGCACTGCGCACTTTCTTTTGTTTCTACTTTTTTTCGTTTTGGCTATTAATCTATAGTGCCTTTCTTTAAGGCTCGAAGGACCATGTTTACTTTGATAATAATACTAACCACTTTCGCACACTTTCGCACTTAAATACAGATGCTCACACGTTTTAAATGTATACTAATTTTAATTTATTGTTTACTTAAGACGTACTTATGTTTACAAAATATAAAGTTATAGTCGAAAGCCGAATGTACGGAGCGAGTGGATATGATTTGCCAACCGGACCGCTGAGCGATTGTAGAAGATGTCGATGTGGCGCGTAGAATCGAATATCTTGATGAATGTTGATGAATGTTGATGAGCAATGTTGTTGATTGTAGATGCTGGCGAAAGTTGACGTGAATTGTGATTGACTTTTATGATTAAGGGAGAGTAGCGTGAGGTGTTATCGCGGCGCAGTGAAAGTAAGAAACGATTGTGGCTGGGCGGCTTGTGTAGAACGAATTGTGTCTGCTTTCTCCTTGTCCATCCTTTTTGAAGAGTAGGTGTATAGGTATGGTGAGTTGTGTTGGTGTCATCAGCTGTGGTGAATTAAGCTGTCTTATTAAGATGCGCCAGTTTACCCAGGTAGAGTGGGTGGATGCTTAACTCATTTAAACAGAATCGAAATGCTAAATCATCGTAATTTTGCCACAAAACTATTATTACTGTGTAGCAGCATAAGTTTTGCAACAGTATGAAAACGAGCATAACATTTTTCAAACCAGTTTACTAAACTGCTAACGATTGCTATCATAGTGTAACATTTTACCTACGAAAAAATATTAAAATTGCCAATATCAATTTTTATTTACTCATGTAAACATAATAGCTGTGCGAATACTACAAAATTGCTCTCATAAAGACAGGACATTTGTTCCATATCCGATTCCATAGTGATATTATTAATTTTTTTTCTGCTTGATAAACGTGAAATACTTGTATATATCTACATATATTAAAAAATTTAAAATTTTATGAACAAACGTTAAAGAAAATTATGCTGTGAAGTAAATTTAATACAAGACGCATTGTAGACGGATATAACTCTATGCTAATCTCGCCGCGTACTCATAAGCATCTGAGTACACAGCGAATGTTCTGTTATTTCGTGTTCATTAAATCAAATTAATATCATTACTGTTGGCAACGTTTTTTTCACAAACACGATTCTTTAGAAGTGAAGACTTGAAAGAATCAACACTAACAAACAAATAAGTAAGTAATTACCACTAGCGTGCTTGCCATTGTGTATACTTAACCAACTTCATTTTTCCGCTTTATCATTGAATTCTACTAACGCGCCATTTTCTGTAACGATAGCGCTTCGTAATCACAATGTAAAAGTTACGCGTAAAATTTCACAGAGTGAAATCACACGGAATGTGTCTATTCCAGCATATGTTGATCATGCTCTCTGCAATTTTCTACGCACTAAATATGTATATATCGGGTGATTTTTTAAGAGCTTGATAACTTTTTTTAAAAAAAAAAACGCATAAAATTTGCAAAATCTCATCGGTTCTTTATTTGAAACGTTAGATTGGTTCATGACATTTACTTTTTGAAGATAATTTCATTTAAATGTTGACCGCGCTGCGTCTTAGGTGTGTCCATTCGGAAAGTCCAATTTTGGGCAACTTTTTCGAGCATTTCGGCCGGAATAGCCCGAATTTCTTCGGAAATGTTGTCTTCCAAAGCTGGAATAGTTGCTGGCTTATTTCTGTAGACTTTAGACTTGACGTAGCCCCACAAAAAATAGTCTAAAGGCGTTAAATCGCATGATCTTGGTGGCCAACTTACGGGTCCATTTCTTGAGATGAATTGTTCTCCGAAGTTTTCCCTCAAAATGGCCATAGAATCGCGAGCTGTGTGGCATGTAGCGCCATCTTGTTGAAACCACATGTCAACCAAGTTCAGTTCTTCCATTTTTGGCAACAAAAAGTTTGTTAGCATCGAACGATAGCGATCGCCATTCACCGTGACGTTGCGTCCAACAGCATCTTTGAAAAAATACGGTCCAATGATTCCACCAGCGTACAAACCACACCAAACAGTGCATTTTTCGGGATGCATGGGCAGTTGGCCACCAAGATCATGCGATTTAACGCCTTTAGACTATTTTTTGTGGGGCTACGTCAAGTCTAAAGTCTACAGAAATAAGCCAGCAACTATTCCAGCTTTGAAGACAACATTTCCGAAGAAATTCGGCTATTCCGGCCGAAATGCTCGAAAAAGTTGCCCAAAATTGGACTTTCCGAATGGACCACCTAAGACGCAGCCGCGGTCAACATTTAAATGAAATTATCTTCAAAAAGTAAATGTCATCGAACCACCTAACGTTTCAAATAAAGAACTGATGAGATTTTGCAAATTTTATGCGTTTTTTTTTTTAAAGTTATCAAGCTTTTAAAAATCACCCGATATTATAAATCATGCTCTAAAATTCAAATATTTATATCACGGGATATGCCTCTGGTTCCTCACCTAATGAACTGCTAATTTTCAAAATCGTTGATTTTGCGAAACTTTCAGGAAAAACTTCACGAGGTTTGACCTATTATAATGATGTTACGTATACGTAATGCTGAACATATGTTTAAAAATTTGTTTTTGTGTACAATTTAATGGCTATACATATTTGTAAATATTTATATCCTAGGAAGTGCATTTATATGCCGACTTACATGGTGCATGACAAATTAATTGAAATTTAATAAAAAAAATATTTTTCAATGAAAAATAATCAGCTTTAAAGTGTGTGTCATCATTAAGAAGTAATATCGTATATAACTAAGTATGTTGGCATGAAGAAGGCACTTACAGAAAACACATGCTCCTCAGCATGTAAAAAAACATCATCCAGTGCTTGAAAAATATAAAAAGAATATAAAAATTCGTCGTGCAAAGTTGTGTAATTACCTGCCGCTTTTGGGGTATAATAAAGTTATAGTAACAGTTAAAGAAGTGGAACTTAACACATATGCATAGTTACACATACATTCACTTATATACATAGTATAAGTGGGACTGCTAAGAAATAAAAATTGCAGACGGAAAGTATGTGGTGAGAAATTTCTACCTAAAGATGTGTTAGTGCATTGCAACTAGTTACTAGTAGAATACACCCAGGAGGTAATTATATTACGTTTAAAAAATATAAAAGAATTTGAGTATTTAAAGCATATAAATTTGTACATATGTATGCATATGCATGCTGCAAGTGAATACAATATTCGAAAACACCTGAATTTAAGCCTTCCCTACTTGTTATGTAAATATTTATTTAGGTATCGATAAGTGAATGTTGAATACTCATTTTTTTTTTATATTTTAAGCTATATAAGTTAAATAGATATCTGCACATTAAATCTGCAAAATTTATTTAGCAGTACAGTTCTTCTCAAATTAAGTTTCTGAAGTTAGTAAGTTCATTCCTTAGAATGTTTTCTCTCAAGCCCTTCAACAACAAACTACATATCTACTCTATTTCTTTGTGTTATATGCTTTATTTTCCTAAGTTCCTTAACCCTTTTATTCGGGCTGAACTTTAAAGATTGTTCCAAAGAAGATAATGGTATGCGAAACTGGTATCATTTGACTGAATTATAATTTAAAGCAAACTTCGTTTGTTTGAATTAACGCTCTGGCGATACACAGATAAAAAATATAATAATCTCGCCATTATACAGTGAATTTTGAAGTTCAGTCGTTAGTTGGTAAAGAGCAGTGTTAGTGGATCTAGCTGCTCTGTATGCGTGCTGACTATCGTGGAGTGTGCGATTTTCAGCACCTTCGATTTTATGTAGTTATCTACAATCTTTTGTTTCCCTTTTAACATGAAAGAAGTAAGACTAAAAGGCCAGAACGATTTGGTCCCTTTTTTCTACCTTGACAATGAAGATTGCCCTTGTCAGGAAGTAGAGAATGAGCCCAGTGACCACTTGATTGACTCTGCAGTGAATAATTTCCTTGCAGCCCTTCATTCCGATCGATCTAGCCTATGGCCTACCGTCTCTGGGAAGAGCGCAAGTAAGTGTGTCATTGTCATATTCTTTGCGTTGGTCGTATAGGTCTAATCATGTCTTTTAATTGATAATGATGGTTCCATCTTGTCACGTACAGTTTGATTGCCTCTAGGCCGAGAAGACGTTATCTCAGAATTCCCTAAAACTGTTCGTCTTCGCGGACCTAATTTCCTTGTTATGGGTTGTTAGGGTCTGCCGACGAATTGACTGCCTAAGCACTGAGAGCTTACTAGACCACCATGAATGAGCTTGTTTGTTGGTAGACAGCTTTAGCTTTATACTCTCTATCTACCCCACTATTTACACTGCTTCAGTGTACTTATATTTAGTTCTGGAGTTTCCTTAAATATACCCCAGCTCATATTTCTAGGGATATGAATCGGCGATCGGTCCCTGTCGTTTACTTTCATTGCATATGTATGACCCTATGATCTGACATTGCGGGTTCTTGCGGCAGCTGCCACTGCGAGATCAGACCGATATCATAAGTTGATAGCATAAGGTTATATTGAGCACATCCCAACAAGTACTGGTTACGAAGATGGGTTCAAAGCCAATATTCCTAATGCTTACATTGCTACTTTTTATAA
This sequence comes from Bactrocera tryoni, assembly GCF_016617805.1. Taxonomy (NCBI): domain Eukaryota; kingdom Metazoa; phylum Arthropoda; class Insecta; order Diptera; family Tephritidae; genus Bactrocera; species Bactrocera tryoni. Next base: position 5,425 of record NW_024395944.1, on the reverse strand, counting down.
ACTAAATTCCTCGCGTTGTTGGCCATGTTACCCCAGTCCGTATGATGCGCGTTGGCATCTCATCCCAATATGATGGGGAGCTTGTTCCTTCTGCAGTTGTCAGTTAAGGGATGTTGTGACTGTCTCCCTTTAAAGATAGGCCGATGCAATAATCTTTGATGGAGAAGTTATACTTTGTTCACTTAACGGTTGTCTGAATCACCTTAAACTACATACATATATATAAATTATCAGGGTGACGAGAAAAGTTGAAATCCGCTTGACTGTATGCCCGTCCGTCCGTGCAAGCTGTAACTTAAGTAAAAATTGAGATATGTTGATGAAACTGGGTTTGCAGGTTTCTTAGCACAAAAAAAGTTTGAGTTCGTAGATGGGATAAAAAATTTTGAAAAAGTGGACTTGGCCACGCCCTCTAATAAGTTCAATGTGCGTGTCTCCTAAACCACTAAAGCTACAGTAACCAAACTCACCGAGCATAATTACTACAAAAACTCCTACCGACAGTGTGAAAAAATCGGATGAAATCACCGCTCACTCCCTATATATCCCAGAGACATTAAATTTTGCCTACGAGATGGTGTGGGGAGATTTAATGAGAGCCGGTTTAAAAATTTGACAGTGGGCCCGCCCACATTTTGATGAAATTTTATATCTCGGCACCTGGCCGACCAATTTGCGACAAAATTTGTATATAGCATACTTTTAATATTTCTATGTCACAGCGCGAAACTGAAAGAAATAGAATACAACCACGCCTAATTCCAATGTAGCACAATTTCTAATTCCACTTGACTCTTTCACTTTTCAGTACACAAATCAAGAAACATTCAATATAACGGAATTAAACTTTGCACGAATAATGCCTTTAGTGTATTTGTGACCAAAAATTGTTCAAGTCCAACCAAAAATGTTCAAAGCCCTAGATACCGATTAGTTCGACCCCAGTACCTATAGTTGACTTTTGATAGAGACTATTGAACAATGTTTCAGATATACTTGTATAATTGAAAATCAGTCATAATCTTTCCCTGACAATGTTATGACTGTATGTCAAAAATTGGTTGAATCGGAGCAATACTTCCCTTAGCCATCCTACACCTAATATAAAGATTTTCGAACTTCCAGGTGACTTTATGCTGAATATATCGGCCAATATGTAGATTATCGCAATGAAAATGAGCTAGCGTGTTTTACTCATAACTGTGTATCTTTGTGCCTAAAATAGATAAGTTTGAGTGAAAACTTGACTTACCCCCTATATAACAAATATCATGATTTCCTAATAACCGGCTGACTTTGCCCTATGTGATTGGTTTTTTAGTATGTTACTGGTTAATAGTATGTGGCATTGGAAAAATATGTAGATAAAATCGGGTCGATACTACCCCAATTTTCATTTTATACATATAATGATATCCGTTTTTCTAACAAACCCTATTTGTCTGTCAGTATAGGAGTTATATATAGTATAGTATACATATGTATGTATATAAAATTGCTTGGATTTCGATCCTCTGGTTAACGTTTTATACCTTAAAGCATGTCCTTGATTTTGATACTGGCAAGTTGCAAGAGTATAAAATGTTCGGTTGCCCACGAACTTAGTCCTTCCTTACTTGTTTTGCTTTGTTTTTCCAAAATTGATGAAGCCCTTGAAAAGGCGACACTACCCTACGCAGATTTGAGGATTGGAAAAAAAACGCTGGCAGAAATGCAATGATTACTTTGAAGGGAACAAAATAGATATTCGTGAATAAATAAACATTGCTTTTTGAACAAACCTCGTTCATATAACTGCATTTACGCTCTACGGAAAAATGTTTCTGCTTTTAATTGGCAAATTTTCTACTCACTATTTTTGTGCGCTGCTTTCTTGTTAAAAATTTAACATGTAAAAGAAACAGCAATGTTATTGCATTTACTTCGTAAAAAAAGTATGAAGATTCCTCATTTGAAAAGCATAACCGCTACTTCAGTACGAAGAAGTTTTGTTTTGTTGTATGAGAACTTTTTCTATTTTAAGGGCAAGGATTGTTATGTAAGTCAACAATGCAAAAAAATCGTTCATATCAGACTAATAAAACATATACTACATACAAACTGACGGTATTAAAATTAAACTCTTGTATGGAAAACTTAGCATACATCTGCCATACAAAATGAGCGCCTTCTCGACACCCTTGAATAACACCGGTCAACACGATTTTTGGGTCTGACATCTACATGTTAAATTTTAGTTTCTCCGTTTAAAGTTTGCTTTCGTAGAAATTAGAGCAATTTTTCGATGATTTTTATATTTTTTCTACCATTTCACTATAGATTATAACTAGAAAACTTTTTTTAGATACAAGAGTCGTTTTTATTCAAGATGTGTGATAACCAATAATATATAAATGTAAAATAAGAAGAAATTACTGTCTAAAAGTGAATAATTTTTGTATTTCTTTTATGCTCATATGAGCTCTCTCGTATTAAACCCAAATATACTTATCGATGTAGATTAGCCCAAAGCAAACTTAAAGAACTAAAGATTAATATTTAAGTGTGTTTCAATGTCTTGAATCAGAATTCAAGCATGAGAACAGAAACCCCAAAAAAATTATTTTTTTTTGTTGACCATTGTAATTTGTATTAAACAAAAACACTTGCACTTACTAAACCGTAATGATTATTTTGATGTGAAGTTTAGAACATTAGTATATTAAAGTCATATTTACCTAAATACTCTAAATTTCTTAAAAAATATTAATCATTTTAATAAAATAAACATATTGTAATTAATTTATAAACTGATTTACTCATAAAGTTCAACATTTAATATTGTGTCAACACAAAAATTATATATTAAAATTACAACAATTTACTAATTTGCCAATTCAATATTAAGTGTGGACTATGACTTCTTTATATAAATAGTAAAATATTAACTTATTCGTTTTGGCTCTACATTCATTCTATATATAAATTTTATTAATTCTCTGCAGTCAACTGGAATGAAATACAATGCATGCAATGAAAAAAGTTGCAATTTACATGACAAAACTTTTAAATCCAAAAAGCGGAAACCAACAAATTTAATTAATAATAAACGGCAGAGCTTAACACAACCACACACATGTGCATATTAGCTTTGGATATTATTGTGAATTGGAAAATAGGGTTGAAGCTTTGTCAGCAAAATGATAATTTGATCAGATATGTATGCATATTTATAAACAAAGGTGGTGGTAACACGAATGGTGAAATCGACTGTCGACGGTGGGTATGAGCAACATCTCTGTGTATCAAAATGTGTTAACTCGGGTCAATACTTCCCTCCGTCTATATTTCTACCTATTATAAATAGTTTTGAGATAAAGTACCCATACCGCATATACAGCTGTTGTCAGCTAATTAGAAACGCTCTCTTTTTTGTAGGCTGATGAGTATTGTATTGCCTACCAAATAATACACAGTATAGTTTCAGTATCTTCATATATTCAATGTATCAGTATTGTGTAATATAATATATAATAGCGTGTGTATTCACTGCGCACTCGATGACTCTACTATATTAACTGCGCACTTGATGACCCTCGTTATTACTCTACTCGCTCCTCGCTCGTTTTCCATTCGCATCGGTGGTGCTCCCAGTTATCATCACTCACTAGGGTTGCCACATCCCTCCTATTTTTTTTAGCTTCAACTTAATCCCTTCTTGCTGAGCTGATGGTTGGTCGCCGGTGAACACATTTGTAGGTGGTGATGTGACCTTAGCCGCTGACTCAGGACGTAGTGACCCCTGTGACGTTCCTGTCTCCTCCGCGCCTGAATTTCTGGATAGTGTTGAATGTTGTTCAATTGGTGGATGTAACAATGTTCCTGGTGCTTTCTCTGACTCACTGGCTGGTTGTTGGTTAGCGGAGGGAATTTTCTTAACATGGCTGATGTTCCTCCGCAGCACCTTACCATCGCCTGAAAGCTGTACCTCATCGCCTTGCCTTTTAACCACAACGTATTCGGTTGCATTGAAATTTGGTGTTAACTTGTGCGGGAATATAACGTTTTTCAAAAGCACAATATCCCCAACTCCTATGTCCGAGCTTTTCGCCCTTCTGGCTGCATCAGCCTTCTCTTTCCCCTTATGTTTATTTATGCAGTCCAAGTCTCTTGCCGACGAATCACCGATTTCTTGTGTTAGATCACGTATGTCTGGGATCTTGTCACGAATGGTCCGATTGAACATTAATTCCGTTGGTGTAGCCCCGGTTGTGCTGTGAGGTGTCACATTGTACATCATTAAGTATTTCTGTATCTCTGACTTATAGTTCACCTTGTTAGAGTGGGCAATTTTCAAGCGCTTTACTAGTGATCGATTTATATTCTCGACTTCTCCGTTAGCTTGAGGCCAGTACGGCGGTGTTGTGACTAGCTCGATGTTATTCTCTCTACAGAATTCTTTAAACTCATTGCTCACATATTGCCTCCCATTGTCAGTACTCAAGGATTTAGGTAACCCTAGTCTAGAGAAGATGTCTTTCATTGATTTTATAACAGCTTCGGAACTTATTTTCCTTAAGAACACAACCTCTTGATAGCGCGAGAAATAGTCGATCAATACGAGTACATATTCGCCATTGGGAAGAGGACCTAATAAATCCGTTGCCACACATTGCCATGGTCCGTCGGGGAATCTGTGTCTTTGCATTGGGGTTGGATTGTTTGGTAGTGATACCAGCAAGCAGTCTCGGCAATTTTTTACAAAACGTTCGACCTCTCTGTCAATCAGGGGCCACCAAACCTTTGCTCTTAGTCGTCTTTTCATCGCCGACTCCCCTGGGTGCCCTTCGTGTGCGAGTTCCAGTACTCTTTGCCGTAGAGATTCGGGAATCACAATGCGTCTCCCACGCAGGAGTATATTGCCTAGCACCGAAAGTTCTAGTCGGAACGGATAATATATATTGGATGTTCCCGAGCTCCACGAGTTGTTACTAATGTGAGTGATTGCATCAGATATATGATCATCCCCTGTACTTTTTTTATCAATGACGGTTACTGTAAGAATTGCTGGCACGGAACTACACACGATTTGGAAAACATTATCTTCACAGTTGCTGTCGAATATGTCACTACTTGAAAACTTGACTAGTCTCGATAAGGGATCCGCTATGTTTTCCCTTCCAGCACGATAAATTACTTTAAATTTGAAAGCTTGCAGTCGTAGGAGCCAACGTTCAATTCTGGCAGGTGGCTTGGATGTCGGTTTAAAAATAGCTTCAAGGGGTTTGTGGTCTGTGACCAATTCGAATTGTAATCCTGCTAAATAATAATAAAATTTCTCTACTGCCCACACTAAAGCCAAGCTTTCTTTCTCTGTTTGCGAATATCTTTTTTCAACGTCTGAGAGACTTTTGCTAGCGTATGTGATTATCTTCGGATCCCCACC